>NW_015642811.1:1851902-1910737 GCF_001515625.1 Sinocyclocheilus rhinocerous
AGCCTTAGAGCCTGTGTTCCCCGGCAGACTTCTGCCTGTCCAAGAGGGTTATAATCACCTCCAGTTTCTCCATATACACCTAAACGGATGCTATATGTGTATTTGCTTCCGAAACCTCCTTCGGGAAGGATGGGGCTTCCGCAGCGTCCCTGTTCCAAGTGGAGCGGGTACATTTTCCCAGTGTTATCCAGTCTCACATAGTAAGGTAGTGCTTTGAAAAATGGTGACTGGAACTACTTGTCCCGAGCCCCGGCCTACACCAGATAGGGGCGCACCAATTCGTCGGTCACGACGTGACGTCTCCATTCCCTCCTTCAGGGAACGAGGGTTACCATACGTAACCGAGACGTTCTCATGCTATTCTTCTAGCACTATAATTTTAATAGCAAAATATCCCACCACTCGCTGGCATGTCCAGGTCACACTCAAAATCAACATTTCATGTATGGGTTAAAACGCAAGTGTCTTTTGCCGCAGGATAGCAGTTGCAAGTAAATATTCTGTCATTTTTTTGCTTGACAAAAAGCCGTCTCAGTGTGGACGAAAGGACAAAATGTAGAGAAAAATATATGTTTTCAAATTTATCTGGATTATTGTAGACGTAACTTCAGTCACCTGTACCACTACTTTTGCAAATGTTCCAAAAATTTCAATTTTTGAACATTATGTAAGTTTGTGTTTTCAACGTCTATCTAAATGTATAAAAGCATACAGTATGTGCACACTTACTGTATACAAATGGCTATGAAATATTGAGATTATCCTGGACTATCAACCTCATTCTACAGTAAAAAAGACCAAAGCATTTCTTGTTGCCGAAAATATTATGGAAATGGACTGGGGAAAGAAAGAACAAGAGAGAGTGAAAGGAAAAGAGAAAAAGATGTGGAATCACATGATTATATTGTGAGGCTTGTGAAGTATGCAGCACATCCTCAGTCTTAACAAAGCATGTGTGTAAGGGGATTCCACGGTTCTGTGGAGAGCATTACTTTGAAGCCTTCCATTTCACAAAGATGGAGTGTGTGCGGAAACTTATGGTAATAGCTTGTCAAGAATGAGAAGCATGGCTGAAGTGCTGTCCCCTATTGTTAACAGGGAGAAATTGAGGTACATTTTGGGACGGGGAAGGTTCCGGAAATTATTCCAACCACCAGAGACAAACAGCAGGAGTTTCTATTACACCCAAAGCCGTAATGCACTCTAATAGCCATGTAATGACTCCAGGATCCCTTTAACATTTTCTGTGTAGCCACCATTTCCACTCTCAATGTCACTCTCTTGTTAAGCCTTTTGGACCTTTCAAAGCCTTCAAATTCATTAGGGGGGTGTCCTAGGTCCAAATCTTCTTATTCTTCTAATTTTATTTGGTGGAATGGGTCGATTAGAGTGTCACATTAAACCAGAGCACTTGGAAGCCACACAAATACAGTGGAAAAGCTGATAATTGAGAGAGAAACGGCCCATATTTGCAAATGCACAGCCAAAAAAGGGAGAAAAAGAAAAGATAATGTGCCCTTTCTTCACCAGCCTAAAATACAGCTTCCAGTACTTTTTCAAAATATACGCAGTCCACTTTTACGCATCAAAAGATTTTGTGCACCAAAAGACGCATGAAAATACATCCTTATTATATCTTAAAGAGGCATACATAAAAGATGCACTTAAATATATTTACATCATACTGTTCTTGTCATACAAAAAAATTATTGGGACTTGCCATATAGTAGTATCATGCGTAAAAATGGGACCTTTTGTGATGTTGTAGCTCATATTATGAGAAAATCCACACTTCATCCCTTCAGATGTAGTTTACAACCAAGCAAAAGAAAGACAGATGGACAGACTTTGTTTCTAAAGCAGCCTGGACACCATGTGCAGTCACTCCAACAAAGTCTCGTCTCAACTCATCAAATTCTAAAGGTGTAGCCAAAAGCAATTACAGGGAGGCTGGATGGGAAAGCCTAGTGAAGCCTTCCCCACCCAAAAGCCCCCATCCACACTCTCACTGGTCCTAATAAGGCCTTGCCTTCCAAACAAGATGAATCATGTTCCACTTTTCTCCGCGCCTCAGCACTTTGTGGTGGTCTCGCAGTGTAGCTTTGTAGCCTTATTAGCCCCTACAACGTAATAGACGAGCCAATAACGCTTGGGTTTTCTAAACTCCACCTGGAGCGATTGTGAAATAAAGGAATGGGATAAGACATGGAGCCCTGCAGGGTGTTCGTTTATCGCGGTTTTTGCTAATGCAAACGTATGCTTCTTCAAACTGGATCCAAAGCTACTTGATGCAATTGCTATATTGCCACCACAACAGGAACTCAACGAGTAAGAGTAAAGATCGATTTGTAGGTGAAACTGTAAAAATTTTTCACAAACCTGCTAAAAACGAGATCTTAAACCAGCCTATGCTTGTTTGCTGTACTTAGCTAGTCCATTAGATAGATAGATAGATAGATAGATAGATAGATAGACAGACAGATAGATGGATAGTTTAAATAAAAATAAAATAAAATAAAAATAATTTAAAATAAATGTTTAAAGTAAAGTTTAACAATAATGGCAATAATAGGGCCTTATGAAAGGTATTTTTTCTTTTCCAAGAAATTCTGGGAACTAGTTTGTTTGTTTGTTTATTTATTTATTTTAATTAATTAAAAACAGTGCAATCAAATGAATTAGTGCTGCCAAACAAATAATTGTGATTAATCACATCCAAAATAAATGTTTTTGTTTACATAATATATGTGTGTTGTGTATTTTTATTATTATTATTTATTTATTATTAATCTATCTATCTATCTATATATCTGTCTGTCTGTCTGTCTGTCTGTCTGTCTGTCTATCTATCTATCTATCTATCTATCTATCATTTCGTTCTAGTTTTCATGTACATACTATGCAGTGGTATGTTTTTTATCCCCTAAATATAATGGTATATTAGTTCAAATAATTGAGAAATAAAAATCTATGACCTTTGAACTCACTACATGAACATCCCGAAACGTCATTCACAAAGGATTAATTCCTTTCAAGGACATGTATGTGTGAATTAAGATCTCACGATTCGACTGTAACGACGCTATCCTATTGATGCCTGATATCTCTGCTGAGCTCTAATGAAAGTGGGCTAAAAATATCAGTGCCTCGTCAATATCTCACTCTTCCTACGTGTGCATTCTTGCCTGTCAGGAGGTGAGAGCTCTGTGACATTGTGACATGCTCATACACGCTGTCCACAATGCTAAAGCGAACAGACAACTGGCACTTAGTCCTCAGGGTCAGATTTGACTCCGCATACTTGCTTTGAGAAGCACCTTCAACAAACCCCCGTTCTTATCCTTCCACGTCACATTACATTACACGCGGCAGAAGAGAAAAATCAGTCAACAGAAAAGTGCTTTGGAACGTCTGCTAACAACTTGGAAATCTCTTTCCCCAGCACCGCTACGAGAGAAAGAAACTTTTAATTAGTTCTTAAAGATTTAGTGCAATAGACTATGTGAAACTGGGCTTAAAATTAGAACTTAAAGAGAAAGGAAAAAAGCGAATTTCATTAAAACAAACAGAAAACTTTATTCCATCTCTTTGATCTTTTAAAAAGCCCAATAAAACCAATTGAAACAGAGACTAAAACACATCTAAAGTGAATGCAGTTGTACCTTACCAATTCGGGGGACATATCAGTAGCTCCTACACAGTAGTTAGTCTCCTATGCTCCATCTTTACAACTGTCGCCCTCCATGAGCTAGAAATTTCTCACGCCCTGTCCGTATCACAATGACCGCCAGCGGCTAATCCAGATACTCGCATTTCCCCGACACGGATGACCTTGTTTCCACCTCCAAGGACACAGAAAGCCTGTCTGTGACTGCATGTAGCTAACATGTTCTATAGTCTGACTGATTGCAGCTGCAGCAGGTTTTGTTAGTTAGTTAAAGCTGGAGTTTGTACCTTTAATGCGTAATGAAGCCCGCGGGGCCGGGCCTGGCTCCGCTCCTGATTACAGGCCCTAATAGGTCCACAGGGTTCAATCAAGCCAGACCCACCGAACACTGTATACTGCAGGAAAGTGGTGAAGTAAACACTATTGTGCACCACCCCAGGGACAGGCGTCTCAAAGCACACAAGCCTAATGATGGTGGCACATAATGAAAGAGAGCATGGATGAGAGAGAGATATAATTGCATGCATGCATACGCACATTTGCATAAATGAATACATGCAAACACATTTAAAGCTTTGCAAATGTAGCATGAACGAAATCTTCTCAAAAATGAATGCAAAATCCCATGCGCATTACGGAAAAGGGGATGAGAGATTTCAAGCCCTAACTGTGACGACAGCACTTCTGATTCCACCCAGATCTTCATTTGACTCCTGCTCTGTGTCCATTTGTGCTCTGTGCTTTCGTAACACACTGATGCAGTTGCAACAATGTAAGAATGAATTTACTGCAACTCAAGTCAGCCAAGGCCAACTATGACGTGAGCATGAATTATTGCCCCCTGAAAACAGCAGCGACGGTCTGAGGGTGGTGAGAGCCTGGGGTGTGATTGACAGCTGTGATCCATGCAGATTTACCCTTGCAGAGGAGGGTGAAGGGGAGGACAAGTGAGGACCCAAATGTGCCGGCTTGTTTCTTATCGATTTTACAGGTGTGAGGGTCGACAGCAGGTCAAGAGCAAAAGGCCAATGTAACACAAATGGCCTCTCATGTAATTCCTGCACAAATGCCAAATAGTGCTGAATACACAGAAATGCAATGCTAAAATCTAACATTACAATCCTGTTAATTGGTTCCCTAACATATGGTGAATAGATTTGATAGGACAATACATGTAGTTTTACTGTTATACTAAACAAACAAAAAAGATGTAAAAAGTTTGAATTACTATATAATTCTATATAATTCTATAATACTATATAATTATAAATATATACTTTACCGTGAAATTCTACAACATATTTAATGAGACAACACTATTATAAAATATTGAATTTATTTATTGTTTGTAAAATGTATCATCTTACATTTAATCATTAACAAATGATTAAAAACAGTTACCTGACTCAAATGGAAAATAGAAACATGTAATTTCACTGTGAATACTGTGAAAACTATGTTTTTCTATACAAAACAAACTAGTATATGTGACCCTGGACCACAAAACCAGTCATAAGGGTCAATGTCTGAATAAATAAGCTTTCCATTGATGTATTGTTAGTACAGGACAATATTTGGCTGAGATACAACTATTTGAAAATCTGGAATCTGAGGATTAAAAAAAAAATCTAAATATTGAGAAAATCGCCTTTAAAGTTGTCCAAATGAAGTTCTTAGCAATGCAAAAGTTAAGTTTTGATATATTTATGGTGGGAAATTTATAAAATATCTTCATGGAACATGATCTTTACTTAATATCCTAATGATTTTTGGCATAAAAGAAAAAATTATAATTTTGACCCATACAATGTATTGTTGGCTATTGCTACAAATATACCCTTGTTACTTATGACTGGTTTTGTGGTCCAGGGTCACATATTATTTAAGAAAAATAATAGAGATGCACCGATTGCAATTTTCTTGGCCGATTCCGATGAGTCAAGAGTAGAAAATTATTTTCTTTGTCTTTTGTACTTTGATTAACTTGACAGCAGCAGGAATATTGGACTGCGGTCCCTTTAAGAGTTTATCCACGGACCCAATATACTGTTACACAACATGCGTTCTCTTTCTCAACTATTTAACGTTCCAAAACTGTCAGTGGTGGTGCGCGCGCGTTTGGTATAAGCGCGAAACCTGCGGGAATGACTAAAATAATGCGCAATACAAGCGCTATTTAACCGGAGCGAATGAGACGTGTGTGAGAGAGAAGGGGTTGTCGGAGAGAAGAGAGCGAGAATGCGCGGCTGACGTTATTGCCTGTGCCGCTGGTAACAAAAGGGATCGGCTCAGAATCGGAAAGAAGTGAGACTGACCGGCCGATCACCGATCCGGGCCGATCATGAGGGAAATCGGCCGATTCCGATCCCTGACCGATCGATCGGTGCATCTCTAAAAAATAATGGTGCTCATCAATATATAGTAAAAATTTATATAGTTCAAATAGTTATAGATTGTAAAATACACAAGACGCCAAAATCTAATCCTCTAATACTTTTAAAACATACTATTGTCACCATATTTCACAGGGATATCTGGCAACCACAAATGCCTATTTGTTACTGTAAATTAAACAGGACTTTCCCTGTAATTTCACTGTAAATACTATGAAAACTTTTTTATGTAAAACATACAAAGTAATATATAATTTAATAAAAATAACAATATATTTTTAAGTTCACACAAGACTTTAGTAAGTAAAGTTTGTTGGTTGGTTTATTACGGTTGTATCATACAGTTACGGGCTGTAAAATACACAAAATCTAATCCTGTAATACTTCAAACATATACCACATTGTCACCATATTTTAAAACACTGATTTCTGGCAACCACAAACACTTGCTTTGTTTTTACGGTACATTTTTCAGTGTATATGTGTGTACAGACACACAAGCGGCTTGTTTGAGTTTTGTTGACTTTTAGCGCACACCTACTCAGAGAGACAAATTGATGCATAATTACAGTCTTGCCTTTGAACATACTGCCACACTCAAACACTCATACTCTGTCTCCCAGTGCATATATTTATACACACTCACACATATTCAATACCAACACATACACACACAGCCATCTGTGTTGCAATAGTATGAATAATCACCACCTAAATGGCATGTATTTAAGTCTACACTTAATCTAATTCAGATAGCACATAATGTTCCACGTCATGCAGCATCTACTGTTAAAACTGACATCAGGACATATTGTTAAGTGTAACAGGGTATTTTGTGCTGTGAACAAAAACCCAGAGGAGTGGCAATGTTATGCTATACAAATCACCCTAAGTGTGACAATAAAGCCTTGTGTGTTGGTGTTCAGATGTGCAAGTTTGCTGAGGTGCTGTTTCTGTGACATACACGCAGAGCGAAACAACAGTCAAAAGCAGGGCTGGATATTGCATTAGCAGGGGGCAACCCTGTAAGAATAATCACGTTTACCATATGCAAGGATCTACGCAAACAAACCACTCTCTCCCCATCTGAAGGGCGAGATTGTGTTTGTGCATTGAGTGCACGCAGTAAATACTCTAACTCACACTGTCTTTTAAATGAGCATGGTTCTGTTGCAGAAAAATACATTAACATATGCACAAAGATGCTTCTTTTTGGCTTAAGACTTCAATTTTCCCTTTTATTCGTTCCCAGCTTCTTCTTCTTCCCAGTGTGGTGTTGTCAGCTTGAATTCTGAATGAAATGGATGCATTTGAAACATGTTCGAGTTTCCATATGAACTATGAAGGAGAAGATAAATGGGCCAGATATGTTTGTGCTTGTAGCAGCATTTTGCTTTGGTGATACATTTATCAGAGCTGTGTGTGTGTGTGTGTGTGTGTGTGTGTGTGTGCACGTGGATGCTTAGTTTAGAGAGTGGGCTGATAACATTAAGCTTATTAGAAGCTCTTAAGCAGAAACTGTGCGATGAATGCAGCTTTTTACTGTGGTCACCATGCCAAACTGCCAAACTGTACTAAACTTGAGATTACATCTGGATAATGTGTCTGACAGGCTTCCTTTCTCTCTAATTCAGAAGAAACATAGGCTTATACATTACTTGCCAAGCTGATTATTACTATAAATTATTGGGCTGTTAAATAATTAATTTTTAAATGAATTAATCAATTAATCAAATGAATCACAAATAATTATGTATCTCAAAACACAAATGAAAATGATTAAAAAACATAAAGATATGATAGTGGCAGAAAGAAACATTGAAGATACTGCAAAAAGAGTTTAGTATTATAATATCAGTAATAATTCTTATTTAATATAATTTTTTAAAATTAAATAATGAATCATTTTATTCTATGTAGTTACTGATGCGTATATATGTAAGATTTTGTAATGTTTTTTTTTAAAGAATTCTCTTCTGCTCACCAAGCCTGCATTTATTTGATCCAAAATACAGCAAAATCAGTCATATTGTGAAATATTTATATTATTTAAAATAACTGCTTTCTATTTGAATATATTTTATAATGTAATTTATTCCTGTGATCAAAGTTAAATTTTCAGCATCATTAGTCCAATCTTCAGTGTCACATGATTCTTCAGAAATCATTCTAATATTCCGATTTGCTGTTCAAGAAACATTTTTTATTATTAATATTATCAATATTTAAAACAGTTAAGTACTTTTTTTCAGGTTTCTTTGATGAACAGAAAGATCCAAAAGATCAGCATTTATCTGAAATAAAAAGCTTTTGTAACACTATACCATTCAAAAGCTTGGAGTCATTATTTATTCATTTATTTTTGGAAAGAAATGATAGAAATTCATACTTTTATTTAGCTAGGATGTTGAAATCACAGGAATACATTACATTTTAAAATATATTCAAATAGAAAGCAGTTATTTTAAACAGTGAAAAAATATTTCAAAATTTTACTGTTTTTGCTGTATTTTGGATCAAATAAATGCAGGCTTGGTGAGCAGAAGAGACTTCTTTAAAACATGAAAAATCTTACTGTTCAAAAACTTTTAACTGGTAGTGTCTGCATATACACTGTGTGGTTATATCATCAGTAACCACACAGAATAAAAATCAAATAATGCAACATTAGTTAAATGCATGAAATAAAAATGATGGCACTCACTCTTAAAAATAAAGGTGCTTAAAAGTTTTTCACAGCGATGCCATAGAACAGTGATCCTCAAATCTGGCTCGCGAGATCCATTTTCCTGCAGAGTTTAGCTCCAACCCTAATCAAACAAACCTACCTGTGATTTTCTAATGATCCTGAAGACATTGATTAGCATACTCAGGTGTGTTTGATTAGTTAGAGCTAAACTCTGCAGGAAAGTGGATCTCGCGAGTCAGATTTGAGGATCACTGCCATAGAAGAACCATTTTTAGTTCCACCATTCAGTCAAAGGTTCTTTAAAGAACCATCTCTTTCTTACTTTTTTACAATCTGAAGAACCTTCTTTCACCACAAAGAACCTTTTGTAAAACAGAAAGGTTCTTCAGATATTAAAGGTTCTTAATGGAACCATTTAAATAAAAAGGTTCTTCTATGGCATCGTGAAGCACCTTTATTTTTAAGAGAGCTGAACACTCTGAAAACACAATAAAATTACCATATTGATTTGATTAATTCAATATTCTATGATTCTAAAAGGATAAACGTAAAACCTCGTACATAAAATGCCTTTTTTAGACACTGCCAGTACATTAATAATGTACATCTATGCAAATGTGCATACACTAAAGATGTAGGTACAATAATCTACGATAACCAATACAATCGTGTTGGATTTGGCGATGCCTGAAGTCCTCCTACAGACTCGCAAAAAAACAAAAAAAAACAATTCGATTTTACTTCAAAAATGATGGGTCACGGGGTATGATTAATTGCATTAATTGTTTTATCGCACTATTTTCTTTATAATTAAATGCACTAAATTAACATGTTAATTTGACAGCCCTATTTATAATGACTTATTAATTTTAATCCCAAACTTGTTAGGAAAATGAACTTGTACACTAACTGGAGGCCAGAATTATTAATGGAGTCACCTTCTTAACTGACTCAGACAGCAAAAGACGTCTGAAGCCCACGGCAACAGTGGGACCCAGGCTTTAGACGTGAAGTCTCTGTTTACTGAGCTCAGAGAACAGGGACTGACCGCACGTCTACTGCTGTGTACAGTAGCAGCACACTGGGGCTGATAGCAGCAATCTTCTCCAGACCTCTCTATCTCTCTCGCACCCAAACAACCAAGCCTTTAATCCAGTGAGGTATGGACAGAGCCGTGGGGATTACTGTAAACAAGCGGGGATCCGAAGATACACTAAAAATGAGCATCGGTTATGCTCTCTCTCTGGCTAGAAAGATCCAGGGCTTTTGGATTGATCTTCAATGCTCTGGTTGCTTCTGCCAGCCCGTCCCGCACCACCCTATCGCCCTGTGCAATTGGTCAAGCGGCCTTGACTGGCATGTCTATAGGAGAAGCGAGGATTGTCTGCAGGGTTCGTTAAATCCCGGCTAATTGCAGCAGGCAGGCTTCCTTGGGCGGGTGTGTATGTGTTTGTGTTCTGTCAAATGGAAAAGCAGCCGTGATACGGCACTGGCAGGCCCTGCTTGGATTGCTAGCAGCAACATGGCGTTAAATTGAACAGAGGTGATGTGAGAGGAGAGGAAATGTACTGGAGCGGGACCACAGTGTGGAGGTGCACTAATGGAATGAATCTAGAGTTAGGCAGACATGCTGTCTGTGTCCCTTCCGCAGTCTCACCATTAATCTGACGATTTCCATCTCCGTGTCCGGATCACTTGGTGGCGCAGTATCGTTTGAATCTGAATTAGAGGCAATAGGATCTGACAATATGTTTCGGATATGATAAATGTAGCTCGGTTTTTCTGTCATCGTGGCGCATGGTTATTCTACAGCAGTGCTTCTCAACTGGTGGGCCACGAGTCTGTTCGGGGTCGTGGTGAGCAGGGAGAAGACAGTGATGATAATGCAACTAACCATAAAATATTGCAAAAAGATAGCACAACAAACAGGCTTATCAACTTTTAAGCCCAAAATTTATGTACTGTAGTATTTACCAGTGTTGCTATTGTTGACTAAGACTAAGTTACTTATGGTTTTTGGTCATTTTAATAAAGTAAAATATAAATATATATTAGATGAAAAACTTTAGGTTTAAGTTTAAGAAACTAAAACCCAAATTTAATTGAAAATATGGGTTAAATAACAAAAGCACATAACAAAGTTACTAAAAATATATATATTTTTAAAAAGAATGTAAAAAATGTAAAATACAAACTGAAAACAAAATAAAAGCTATTATCAAAAATAAAGTTATATATACATTTTAGATGAAAAGTCCTAAAAAAATGTAAGTCCTAAAATGAAAAATAAAGATTAAATGACAAAAGCACATAACAAAGTTACTAAAATGTAAACTAAAATTAAAAACTAAACTTAAAGTAAAAATTATAAACTGAAAACAAAATAAAAGCTAATATAAAACAAAATATATAAATAAATAATTTATTTATATATTACAGTATATATAAATATTAAATGAAAAGTCCTAAAATTACTAAAACTAAATTAAAAGTAAAGATTAAATGACAAAAGCACATACAGTAAAAATACTCAACTAAAATATAAAAATAAAAGCTATTATCAAAATATTAATAAAAACTGCAATAGTATATACATGATACTGAAACAACACTGGTATTCTGATATTCCAGAAAGTAAGCTGTTTTGATCAATCAATCAATCAATTGATCAAATAAATAATACATCTTATTGACAAGACAACTAGTTTTATTAAGAAATGCATCTAATTGTTACTCAGTTATTTTTGGGCAAGACATGCATTCAAGTGGGTTAAAATAACAGTAGTTATGTGTAGAAGATTGACCTACTGTATTTTCTTTGTGGTAATATTAATACTTTTTAATTCTAGATTTTAAACACATTTTTGTTTACTTTGATACAAAAAAACAAATCAAGTTCTCTGTGTTGGGTAAACTAAACCACTAAAAACTAAACTAACCACTAAAACAACCACTAGTTTAAAGTAGAGCAGAGAGTTTTGCATCTGTTTACACTGCCTGACACTCTGACAACGTTACAGATTTACATATCAATCCATAAAGTGCATTAAATACAGCTGTCTCTTTTTCCACAACTCTTCACCTACATCACTCTTTCAATCTATCTCTATTCTTTACTTACACTTTCTTTTTTTCGGTTAGCTTAACATCAGAGTTGCACAAATGTAGCACCATTTTTTAGTAATGCCACACTTTACAGTCTTTCATCCTTATAAATCAATGATTTCTCATTCAGTGCTGATGAGACAGCCTCTCTCGGCTCAATCAATGTTTCTGTAACTCCTTTTCCTATGGTACCCCCTCTAGTACATTTAGTGTAAACACACAAATTAGCCTAGGCAATTTTCATTTGAATGCCAACAATAAGGCAAAGATTTACGAACAGTTACACTTTACATCCAATCATATAACATTCAGCCATGAAAGACAGCTTGCTAGAAACACTCAACTAAAGTTTCACAGCTTTTTCCAATAGTTTTAGACTTATCCAACAGCACTCTGAATGGATAAACTGCAGCCTTCATTAAAGTGCAACTGTGTAAATCTTAGTTTATGAAGCGCAACCCTCAGATGGAACAGCTGACAAAAAGAGGTCAACTGTAGCCTATGAGTATATCAACTGTAGCCTATGAGTATAATGGAGCTACATTTTAATACTGTAACTCATCTCATCTGGTACATAAGTCAAACTATAACAAACAAGCTTAATGGAACAATTCTGTATGGCATGCTACTATTAGTATTACTATTACTATTTTGTTAGTACTATTTTGTTAATACTTTATTTGACCCTCTAACTCTAGCACTTTCTATTCTATTTTAATTCTACTTTATCTATATTTATCTTCTTTTTTTATTTAAACAAACAAACAAACAAACAAACAAACAAACAAACAAACAAACAAACAAACAAACACTAGCTTTCTATTTTTTCTATTGTATCTACTTGTTTTTCTTATTAACCAAAAAGTGCTTTGTCCATAACAGTGAGAGTATAAATCAGACTGATGCCAAGTACATATATTACACCGCTATATGGCTATAGTTTTGTTGCAAGCACACTGGTTGAGCAATAGTTGCATTCGGAATAAACAAGCACTTGTCAGTCCATTCTAGCTGGAACAGATGGTTTCCGATGTATATTTTACTTTTTTTTCTGCCTTGGAGAATGACATGATGACACTGCAAAAGTTATCACATATTTTAAAACTGAATGATTGACAACTGAGATGCACATTCTCCGTAGAACAGGGCGGATGTTAGTGTCTTACAGCAAACAGTAGTACATATACCAAATAAGAAAAAAAAAAAATTGTAAGGAAAGCTGTCTAGGAAAAATTTGGAAAAATAACTGGCAACCTCATGTGGGTGACTGAAAATTCAACATTTTCAAGGTATAAAATTATAAAAAATATATATTTTTAATTATTATACATTGATTATAAACTCACAATTTAAAATTATAAAAAAAAAATCATTGGTAGTTAAGATTAAAAAAAAAGTTTGAGATCAAGTGTGGTTGCTGTTAGGCATAAATCTGGTATTCTTAACTGTTTGGAAAACAATCATGATACAATAATTGTGGGCTGTGGACCTGAAAAAAAAAAAAGATTACCATAAATGCCTCACAGAAAGCAGAAATCTTAATATAGCTACCATCCATATACTTGCCTTTCAGCAAATCAGTTATGAGCACTGGGCGCACATTATCTGCCCTAATTAATATTCATGAGTCATGTAGATAAGGTTCATAAAGTGTCCCATATCATTATATGCCCATGTATCCTGCTTTCAGATACATGATGATTGCTATGAAAATAGGCGATCATCTTCAGGTAAGTTTGAGAACAACCGCCTCACAGACACACACATACACAAACAAACACCCAGCATCCACTGTTAATGCCTAATGGGATAGTTGGTGGCATCAGTTTGGCCCATTTTCATAGCTGCTTGCATTTCCGAGCAGTAAGAAACAGGACTGCAAAACACCTGAGGCTTTCTGGAGGCTAAAGACTGCTGACCTGTCATTCTTACCTCTATCCTTGCCTCATACAGATATACACACACCCACACAGCTCGATATTAGTTGTAAAAGTTTTGGAGCGGCTTTTTCTTTTTCACCCTGACACAGCTTCTACACACTGTTCTACTTTTGGAAGTAGCCTTGTGAAAACCCTGAAACACTGTACTGTAACAATCCTAAAGCCTGAGGCATTTATCACTCACAGCACTTTGAAAATGCTTGTTTGGAATGAAACAGAACATGATGAAAATAGATTTATATACAGTATATGTTTAGGTTGCACCAAGTAGACCAAAGGAGAGAAATGCTCAATATAAATACAATTTGTCTCATGTATATCTATGTATATTACAGTAATAAGTCCCCTTTATGAACCACATGGACACTTTACAAAGACACATGCATTACCATGAGTACATGAACAAGGAACTGTCCAATTTACATAGTTATCTATTATTTAAATGATGAGCAAATGCTCATTGCAAACCTAATTTGTAATTCCCTGGCACAGCTCAGTTGTTTCCTCCAGTTTAGATTTAAGTATCTCCCTCAATGTCAATTAAATCTATTATCTCGTCCTCCTTCCTCTGAGTTTCCTCACTTCTGCTCTGTTTAAATTGGTTACTATTTAGAAGGAGTTCAATATAATATGCTTGCAATAAAATCTTTTAGATATGACCAAATAATCTTTTAGATCATGCTGAATGCTGAGATATTCAAAGCATATTATATGCAGCCAGTTGGTAATTATTTCAAAATAGACCCAAACATGGTGATCTAGATCACACCAAATAAATATGTTGACATGAAATATTTGAGTTTCAATTATTTTTAAATTTCTCTTGTACACTATCTTAAAGCTTCCACAAAAAAGAAAGTATATGCTTACAATATAAAAAAGATGACCCCCACAACGATATTACAGTAACATTAATACTGAAGTCCTCTAACATAATTTTCAACATAAATAACTGAGAAACAAAATGGTGCAAGTTGTATTTATAATAAACAAGACAGAGATGACAGAGAATATTTCACAACGCCACCTCCAAATTTATAAAAATAAAAACGCTGCTACTGTAAAGCTAAATGATTTCAAATTAGACATTTAAAATCTTAGACCAAGTGCCTAATTTTACCTTTTCACTTTAAAATAAATAATATCACAGATTACTATTTTTCAGAGACATACAATTAGGTAAATTAACCTAAACAAACTAACCTTGCTCTCACATATATTGATATTCAGATGAAATTACAAAATTAAGAATGGCATAGCCATTCACTAAATGTGTTAGGATTTTGTGGCATCTATGGTCAAGAGAAAACAATAAGGTGGTGGAGCCATCTTACCCTACATAGCATACTACATTTTTTTTCTTTTTCTCTGCCCTCCTCTCCTCTCATCATGTATTTTCCTTACTGCTTCCTGTCAAGTTTTTCACAGTCACACACAATGCTACAACTCAGACCAGGGGGCTGTTTGGTGAAACAGGTTTTACCCATTTTCATGGATTATTATATTCCAGAGCTGTGCAAAGGGAGACCAAAAAAATGAAATACTCCTGGCCTTCTGGAGGCTGCCAACCTCTCTTTCATACACACATTATCTCACCTATAAATTCTAATATTAATTCATACCATACATGCACTGTACTGCAGAACCAATCGTATAGTCTCACTCTCAAGCCAATAGTCTGAAAACCATTAAATGCTCATGCACTATACTGCAGAGTCTATAGAGGAGATGTTTTTTTTATAGAATGTTCTGGTACATTTGTGCGTGTGACTTCTGGGAAATTAAGTCTGGTAATGGGTGGAGATACTGATTCTGCGCACTGAGTAAAACTGCATTGCCAAGACCTGAGACATCAGCTTCAAAGCTCCAATAAAGCTCTATTCACTTCCAAAACAACAACAGAGGATGAAGTATTCTAGTTGGTTGAAATGTCAGGAATATGTCTGAATATTGAATATGCATGAATATTCAGTAGACCTTCTGTAGAGGTGTGATGAACTGTAACATGCTAACTTAGCATCTGTCTAGACCAGGGTTCCTCAATTAGTTTTCGGCGAGGGCCGAATGCTGCCAACAATACCAAGCCAAGGGCCACTGACCTATATATATATATATAGCGGAATGCTTAGATTTATTTTGGGGGGATCAAAGTGTAACACCGTGTGTCCCAACCAGACACGACATGATAAAAAGTATCTTTTCATGTCGTTTTTGTTCTAACCACCCGCGACAGCGACACGTGACAATAAGTGACATTGGATTCTATTTTAGGAACGGTTTTTATTTTCTGCGACGTCACGGCAGGAACAACATACAAAATATGACAGTGATAATCTCAGGTAATGATTATGTGTTTTATTCAATGTTAAAAATGTCTAATGTAAGTTTGAATATTATTTTGCGTTATCTTTATAGCCATAGTGAAAGCAACAATAGATATTTTACCTTAGATTATGTTAAAACTGTGAACTCACTGCGAACCAAAACGTGTATTCCATAACAAAGATGGTATCAGTCACTCACTCACTCAAAACTGTTCAGTCCATTCACATTTGAATCATCTATTTTCCGTCATCGTACCTACACTGGACGCGACAAAGCATTGCAAATCATTTGAACTTTGTGTCAGTACTTAAATAAATAAATAGAATGAGTCAGCAGTTTACTGTAGGGGATTTGTCGCGCCGCATCCAAGACAGCATCATTGATTAAAACAAGTTCTATTGTATTTTATTGCATCGCGCCGCGCCGCTCGCGTCCAGTGTAGACACAATGTAAGTTAATGTAGCTTTCTGATGCTGCGTTTGAATTTTCATGCCACATTATTTGAATTAGTGCGGGCCGCGGGCCAAACTTTTTTCTCTCATGGGCCGGATGTGGCCCGCGGGCCGCCTATTGAGGAACCCTGGTCTAGACATTTCTCCTCATTTTCAAAACATTCTCATATACATTATTCTTATAGTCATTATTAATATAACTACTAAAATCAGCCAGAGAATGTGTCTCCCATTTTTTACTGTGCTGACAAGGTTAACAGGTGCTTGCAGGCTGTTTCCATTTGCAGAGACGGGAATTTGTGACACATCACAGTTTCTCGTTTTCCTGAAACCCTGCGGTAATGTGGCTACTTTAAGGGTGGACGCAGAAGACTGCACACCTTCAGTGTAGAAACACTGTTGCAGTGCTCAGATTACTTTTGACATTTCTTCTATGTGATTTGCTGTACTTTTTTAGATTTTACTGCAGTCTAATTAAAAAGAACATCAGCTGTTATCTTTGTTAAAGTGGCTCCTATCTGTGAAAGTTCTTAACTTTATGTTTCTTGCTGTGCATATTAATATTTCAGTCAGCACAACAATAAGAACCTTTAGAAAAATTGTAACTTGTAGAAAAATGTTTATCATTTATACATATGGGGAGGCCGGGATAAGTTGTCCAGTGTCCTTTTTTCTCCAGTGAAAATTTCTCACGGTAAGCCTATTTCTCTGTATAGGCACATATTTTAAATTTTCACAAAAAATAAAAATAAATAAATAAATAAAATTTCCACTGTTCTTACCATAAAAAATGAACTAAACTGACCGATAGGGGGCATGTTTTCACTTGATACGTGGTAAGTTGTCACAATGGAACCTGCCATTATTCAGCCATTGAGCTGAAATGTAATGGTAAAATAATACTAAAACACAAAATAATTTATATAAAAATATTCTTCAAAAAATCCTTCACACATTTGTGTATTTATTTTCTTTTTTTTATGGGACTAAAAAACTGAGATATAACTGAGATACAGTTCATGTGACTTTCCCATGTGAAAACTAGCTCCAATCTCCCTATAAATATGTAATTTCAATGTTTTCTTTTCTGTGGAATCAACTTTTTTCAGCTTCTGTTACAGTAAAAAATGTATTGGATAGATTAAAGTGATCTTTAGGACTCTTTAGGGCTATGAGAGACTTTTCAGTCTCTAGTTGAAGTTCATCATGTCAAAAAGCTTTGGACTTTACTAAATATTGCAGTTCAAGGGTGTGTTAAATACCTTCCTAATATTACTGTAGCTGCTGTATGAACTAGAGGTCTACACGGAGGACCCGAGACCCGAGGACCCGGGACCCGACCCGCAAAAAAACACGATCGACATCATCAGAAGCAGGGTGGGCGGAGTTAAAGGGGTCATATGATGCGATTTCAAGTTTTCCTTTCTCTGTAGACCTCTAGAATGAACACCTGTAAATATAATTTATCATAGCATAGTGTTTCCCTCGTGCATTGGTGGAATGCAGTGTGTGTGGGTGGAGGTTGTGACTCAGGCCTTGGCACAAACGCCTGGTGGCAAAATTTCCCCTCCTACATCATATGTCATAGGATTTCATCTCTCCAACAACATCATGCCATTTGTGAAAGGCATGACCAGTTATCTTTTCATATGCCATCATTTTCAATTTCCTCTTGTGCCTGACTTCCTGAAATTCTCCAGCGGGGGTTCAGACCCCCTTCCAACCCCTGCATGTTTTTTGACAGCGGAGCGAAAATGAAATACAAAAGACGACCAGAAGATCAGATGGAAGTCGTTTTTACACCTCTGTGGGTATACACACCTGCTCAGTAGCAATTATTTACACCTACCAGCCCTGCCTCTTGAGGGTTTGGTAACCTTTGGAGAAAATTTAGAAAATAGAGAAGAAAACCGAATGAGAACTTTGATCTCATACCTGCAAAGACAAATTAATAGTTCACCTCAAAATGCAAAGTCTAGTATCATTTATTCTCCTTCCTGTTGTTCCATACCTGCAGTGGTGGACAGTAACAAAGTAGTTTTACTTCGTTACTGTACTTAAGTAAATTTTTCAAGTATCTGTACTTTACTGGAGTAGTTTTATTTTGAGTAACTTTTACTTAAACTTCACTACATTCCAAAGCATAAGATCATACTTTTTACTTCACGGGATCTTGTGAGCGCTCGCACGTCTGATGCTGATGCCGTAAGTTACTAATGTCGAATTTTAGTATTAATTATTGTAACTGAAAATCATATTTAGGTCAGAGCTGTCAGTTGTTTGTGAACTAAATCTGCTGTAAAGGGTGATCTGTTTAAGCCCACTGAAATGCTTGAATGCAGACACATTAACATCTGAGTCTCTATGTTTTAGGTAAAAAAACATTAAAATACAGATTAAATAAAATAACTCATGCACGTTCATATTCCCCGCTGCCGTAACGTTAACAGTTTTATTAAAATGCTACGCATTTAGCCCTATGTGACGTCTGTTTTTATATTGTTTATTGGTTATTTGGGGAAAATCCCAGGTATTTTGAGCAGTAGGAATATATATATAAATAAAGCTAATATAAAATTAAATGATAAAAGTAGCCTATGTAAAACTGCAAAATAAACATTAATCTATCGTACTTTTTACTTAAGTACATAAAAAATCAAGTACTTTAGTACTTTCACTCGAGTAAATTTAAAAACGGAGTACTTTTACTTTTACTGGAGTAATATTTTATTATACGGATCTGTACTTTTTGTCAGGGGTCTGGGTCTGGTGTTCTCCCTCTCACCACCAGAGGTCGCCACTTCCCATCCTCCCGGACTCCGTTACCTTGACTCCACACACCTGTTCACATACTCACGCACACACAGCTGTTGCCCATCCTGAGGGCTATTTATACTCCTTCCACACGCCTCTCTGGGCGGATTATTAATTGTTGTTACGTGACTGATGCAAGCTCTAAGTGGCCGTATTGTGTCAGATTCCGTTTTCTGTTCTGAGCCTGTGGTCAGATTCTAAGCTCTGTTTGTGTTTCTGTTTTGGTGTTTACTTTGTTTTTCCCTGCAGTTAATAAAAACCTGCATTTGGACCCAGACCCCTGTTTACACGGTGTGTTCCCTTACCGCGCCGTGACACTTTTAAGTACTTGATTTGTGTACTTCGTCCACCACTGCATACCTGTATGTTTCTTTGTTAAATTCTGAATAATATTCTAGTTTTTCTTTCCTTTCCAATTGCATATATGAGCACCAAATCAGCATATTAGAGTGATTTCTGAAGGATCATGTGACACTGAAGACTAGAGTAATGGCTGCTAAAAATGTATCTTTGCCATCATAGGAATAAATGACATTTTAATACATATTCAAATAGAAAAACGCTCTTTAAACTGGAATAATATTTCACAATATTATTTTATATTTTTTAACAAACAAATACAGCCTTAGCGATTTATTATAATGAAATCAATTGGCAGAAATTTTATTTTTTATTTTTTTTGGAAAAAAAAGTCGTACAGGTTTGGAATGATACAACACCAGCTGAGTAAATAATTACATAATTTTCCTTTTTGGGTAAACTATCTCTTTTAATTTTCAATTGACTCTGTTTTTTTGTGACCAGGCTTTATTTCTATGCGATAGGAGCCTCCATGTGGCATCACATTTGTCTCAAATCTATTGGTTGTACATTATCTCAGGGCACACATTGAAAAACAACGATGTGTGCTAAAATTTATGGAGCGAGAAACATTCTCTCATTTTCTCCCCTCACCTTCTCTTCTTCTCCCTCTATTGTCTGGTTTCTTGCCAATCATCACGTCTTCCTGCACTCCCACACACATCTTTTCTTTTACTTACTCTGCTCTTCTCTCTCAAATGTAATTTCTCCTCCCTCTTCTTTGCCTCTTCCTCTCTGCACCCTTTTCTCACCCTCTCATTCTCTAGAGGTCTTTTTATTCCTTCTTTGCATCCTTGAAGTCTCCACTAGCTTTGCGCATTCTCTTTTTCACTCCTCTTCTCTCTCCCATTGCCCAAACACACACACACACACACACACACACAGCAGTCTGCGTTAATGAAACATTAATGGGGAACAGACTGTGCCTCCTCTGCAGTCAGAGTTTGATCCTTACCCTTCAAAGCAAAGCACACATATGCACGCACAAGTAAAGCGCAATCCTCTGCATTACCAGAACATTGTGTAAAGATAAAACACCCAGCGCGTCAGATACTTCAATGTTTTTAGGACTTTTCTCTCTGAAGAGGTGATTAGATATCCCCTTTCAAGTTACGTTAGGGTTGTCTGTGGCCTCTTAACCAGCAACATCAAACATGCTTAAAAAATAATACATATAAAATGGATATATACAAATGGTGTTCACTCATTTCAGTAGAGCAGTCGTTCTCAACCAGTAGGTTACAACGAAAAATGCAAGTTTTTGCAGGTCTGTTGTGGTAGGTTCACAGAGGAAAGACTTGCTAAATGCCACCAAAACACACACACACACACACACACACACACAAAAACAATCATATAATCAAGCATAGTTAGGACAGGCATAGCAATGCCAAGGTCATGAGTTTGACATACTGATAAATACATATAAATGCTCTGTTTCAGTTTAGCGCTAATCCTCACTGTTTTCAAGGAGGTAATCTTCCCCCACACCTTTAAGATGCTTTGAAAATAAAAATATAACAATAAATGCATGAATGGAAAATAAAAGCATATCATCTATGATATATATGAAAAATACAACCCAGATTTTCTACATTGCAGATGAGGGTTTATTAAACAGTCCAGTGCCATGAAAAACTTGCCTGTGGGTACATTTTTGCAGAATAATACTTAGTTGCTTGCTTTTCACAGCATGAAATGTCCAGTGACTGGCACTAAATAGCATGCTCAGTTTTCTCCAAAACAGTTAAACATAGCTGTTGCAACATTTTATGCATGTATCACAGAAGTTTGGAAATTAAATTTACAGTACTAAAAGGTCAATGCTTAATAGTGTTTGAAATTAAGGCATCCACTATACTAAACTCTACTCTAAGCCTAACCAATAGTGTGAGCAAAAGTAAACGAGATAAAAAATGAAACTGCTGAATCAACCATGCAATTTTAGCTTGCTTTTATGGAGGAGTGTCGTGAGTAATGTTTCACAGGACTCACATCACAAGTATAATGCTGTACCAGGTCAGCTACTGAGCAAGTTTACCACATCAGAAAAAAACATATGCACATACGGAGTCTCTATTTAGACACTTGTCTAACTGTGTTGGGTCACCAAATATCTGGGTCTTGAAGCAAAACCAGTTGAGAAGCACTGCATTAAGGCTTGTTCACACCGGGACGAATATCGCGCGCGATTATCGCCGACGTTTAACGCCTCGTGAAAGGCGCCAATGTGAGTGTGCACACCGACGCGCAAAACGCGAGGCGTAAAAGCCTCATTTTTAAAAAAAACGCCTCGGGCTCGTTTTTTGGGTTTGATGTGCCTTGTTAAAAACTGGCCGACCAATGAGATTGCCGCTTTTGTTCACGTGCCTGGAGCTGCTGAAGTTACAGTACACTCTAAAAACAGATGGTTCTTTAAAGGTTCTTTACATGCAGTAATGGTTTTATTTAGAACCATAGCATTCTGAAGAACTCTTTCATGCTGAAATGGTTCTTTGTGTTAGAGTTTAGGATTCTTTATTCCCGCCCTTTTGTTTTTCAAATCTGTAACTGTTAAAGCTCCTCATTACTGATTTTCTGGAGTTCAGTGATCCAACTACAGACTGTCAACACACTCTCAACAGGTAAATGATTTCATTCTTAAAATTGAAATACAAATTTAATTTTAAAAATGTAACTGGTTTCCAAACAAACATGTTCTTTTTTTTAGTTTTTGTCATATATAAGTGTGTGCAGCTCTGCTAAGATGTGGAAACTTATCTCCTCTTCTCCACTAAGTAAGTAAAATATACAATTAATTTATAATTCATATTGTTAGTTTTTTTAAATTATTACTTGGGTTTATGTATAAACATACCCAGTCACAAAAAATATTAAAAATATCCCATGACTTTATATCACTTTTTTTCTTTTAAGATTGTGAAGGGGTCACATACTGTCCATTTTTTGCTTTTGGCCTTCATAAACATAATTGTTTTTTACATAAACACATGCACACACTGTAACTCTAAACTCAATTGTCTATTTCAGATGTATCACATCCTAGAACCTCATCATCTGCAGAGAAAAATCGCCACTTAATCACACCAAAATGATGGACTCAAAGGCATCATATTGTGATTGTTTCACTGAAACTTGGTCTTCATCACATCTATTTTTTGTTCTTATTTTGTGTTTTTTGTGTTTTCAACAGGTAAATTATTTCTTTCTTAAAATGTCTATAAATTATAACTTTCAAATGCTGACTGCTTTCCTATGTCTTTCTCTTTTTAGTTTAAGAGAACATGTAAGTGTGACCAGCTCTATTCAGTTAAGGATACTCACCTCTTCTTCACTAAGTAACAAAGATATTGAATTTATGGTCCATTTTGTTAGATATTTTTCATTACTAGTGTTTATGCATAAACATGCCCTATCCCTTGACTTTATATTACTTTTTCCTTTTAACATTGTGAATAACTGTTGTTAGAACACTGTCATTTTTGCTATAAATTTACGTCATTAAAAAAACATTAAGTACCTAATTGACAAATTGTTGTTGTTGTTGATTTTATGTAAAACCCTAATAGACACGTCAAGATATTATAAGACCAGGCAGATAGAGGGGTAAAAAACAATATTAATAAATAATGTTGGTTTGACGCGCTGCGTTAAAAACTGGCTGACCAATGAGATTGGCGCTTTTGTTCACATGCCTGGAGGTGCTGAAGTTACAGTAAAACATGACTTGGTGGCGCTCAAGCACAAAACGGTCTGTCCGAGCACACATTGATACCTAACGACAAAGAGGAAGTAAGTAGACCAAGAAGATGCATCGAGGCAAGATGAATGTAGAGCTGCTGGTCTCATTGGTGTCTGAACACAAAGGGCTTTATGACAAACGCGACAGCGACTACAAAAATCTCGATAAGAGGGAGTTGTTATGGAGAGGAATTGCAGATCAAATAGGATTCGATGTGTACCGGGGTATTTCTGTTTTTCATTAAGCGCCATCTAATGTCAGGGAGTGAATTTGCAAGTTCACTCGGCTCATTGCCTGCGAAAATCGCTTGGGTATGAACACAAAAGACGCGTCGAAAAACGTCGGCGATAAGCGTGCTCGATAATCATCCCGGTGTGTACCAGGCTTTAGACTCTCCAGCCAGTCTTTATGATGCTGTAGTAAAGTGAAACCACTGACATATTTGGTGTCACTGGAACAGAGGTGACTGGTGAAAGCTATGAGGCCTTAGAGCTTTGGTTTCCTGCTAGATTCTCCCGACTTTAAACCTGTAATTGTGACAGTGTGCTAGTGTATCTAGGGAGAGGGTGGTGGGGAGGAGAAAGGGGGAGGAGAGCTTATAAAAACAGGCCATGAAAAATCAAATGTGGGACAGAGAGGGTTCCCTTTCCTATTTCTCGACTTCCTCTTTCTCCTCCCTTCCTCTCTTTCTCTGTCCTCTCACTGCTGTGCAGCACACAGTTTATGCGTGTATGTGCTTTTGACAGTCAAAGGCCACACTACTGGGCCTCGATGGGGCGCCTGAGCCTTTCACTGACACTCACTCTCAAATGCTCACTCTTTAAATCCCTCCACTTCTTCTGCTTCTCTGCTCTTTGTAAAATAAGTTTTGAGAAGCTCAAGTCGAGAAGCAAGTAAGGCCAGTGGTGGGACATTGTGATACACTAAACCCCTTGACACGGAGAGATGAAGCTTTGCCTTGCACTGGCTTACTTCATTTTGCACAGGCTTGCCTCAGAGTGTGGTTAAGTAAACAAACACACACATACACGCACACATGTGGATGTGAACTTCTTCAAATAGCAAACCCCAGGAATGAACTGAACAGAAATCCCATATATTTTCTTCTACACTACTGTGAAGTTTGGGGTCAGTAAGATTCAGATTTGCCATCACAGGAATAAAATACACTTTAAAATATATTAAAATAGACACTCTCACAAAATATTCCTGTTTTTACTAAATATTGCTGTATTTTTAATCAAGTAAGTAAGTTCCGGATTTGGAACGACAAAAGAGTAAGCAAATGACGACAATATTTTAATTTCAGGTCAACTATGCCTTTAGATGTTTAGTGTAGCTTCCCTGTAGATCCCTAAACCCTTGTTGTATTCCCTAAATTTTTATATTTTATGGATTTTTAGATGTTTCATTGTTATTGAAGAAGCATTTGTTCATATTTTTATGACAGAAGCCTCCATAGTGTAAATACATTTGTAAAATAAATGACCATTCCTTCCCTTACACTGAAACAAATCATAAAAATCATATTATATTTAGTTCAATATTTAGGCTCTGATATGTTCATTACATGATGCCTTAAGTTAACAGACAGTCTGGACTCCTTAGAACCTCAAAACATAAACGAAGCTCCACTGCATTTCAGCTTATCTAAAATGATGTAAGATTTTGGGCCTTATCAAAATTTCACAGCATTGACAAGTAAGTGGGCAGACTTGTAATGGATTCTAACCTCATACAGATTTTGCCTGGTCATTTGGAAGTCGATGAATGGAAGGCAGCGGTGCATATTACATGATCAGGCTTTCTGCCAGCGGTGGTACTGTAGTGCTGGCATTGATTTTTGCTTGCAACCAGACAGATAATTCAAATTTTTGAAAACATGTCTGCTTTAAGAAGACCTCAAGTTTAATGCATTTGTTTAGTAAGTATCAACTGTCTGTGTGGGTGAACTACTGGCTGTTAAAAAAGCAGGCAAGATGTAAATAAGATACTTTGTCAAAAAGAGCAGCCCAACAGATAATAAACTGCTGAAGGTCTCCCCAGAGAACAAATACTTGTACAAAATACACCCTAAAAATCTAAATTCTGTCATAATTTTTTAACCCGGCATGATGCTTTATCTTTTTTATCATGCTATAGCTTTGAGTAAGGGAAAGGGAAATATTTGAATATATATATATATATATATAATTTTTGGTAACACTTTATTTCGATAGTCCACTTTAGACATTTTACTAACAGTAAGTAACTTTGCAACTACATGTCAAATAGCAGTCATTAGAGTATTAGTAGACTGTCTGCTTAATATCTTCTAACACTTTATTTTGATGGGTCAACAACATACAACATACTGACTATCAGAAACTTTGCAAGTATATGTCAACTTATTCTACTAACCCTAAACCTACCCTAACAGTCTACTCTGAGAGTTAGTAGACATGTAGTTGCAAATTAATTAGAATTAGTTGACATGTAGTTGACATGTAGTTACAAAGTTACTTATAGTTAGCAGAATGTCTAAAGTGGACTATCAAAATAAAGTGTAACCTAATTTTTTTTTTAATGAATGATCCACTTCTCAAAACCAGTCTGAATGATTTGTTCAAGAATCAGACTGAACCAATTCTTGACTCTCACTGATCCAGTTAACCATTAACATTCAAAATTATCAGTGAATAACAAATTAAAATAGTCCAAACAAAGCTATCGTATGACTTCAGATGTGTTATAGGGCCTGTTTACACCTGGTCACTTCATGCGTTTTTTCTGATGTGTCGTCGCAAAACGGATTTAGATCCGATCTTCAATTCCTGCGCTATATTTACATTTAACAGAGTTCACGTCAACTAAATCAAAAGATAAGCGCTGCATTTTATTAATTATCAGCTCATTTCAAGATCAAAGACCGCAATAGGAGAGCGCGCGGCATCAGCACTGGAAAGATAAGTTTGTCTTACTACTTTTAATGAAGATGATTGTGTGTTGCCCACCTGCGTCTTACTTTGTTTCTTTCGCGGCAGTTTGTTTCATTCGGCTTGCTGAAAGGATACTCAGCTACTCGTCCGCGGCGATGCGTGTTGCATTAGCGCTGTCATATCTGACTATAATGTCATATAGCCTATAACATGCTCTCACACGTTTATTATTTTAACATTTTGGGAGGAGTAACATTTACATATGTGGTTTCAACAACCAGATGCATTTACACTGGTCCAGTTTCGTCTGGAATGTGGCCCAGACCACCTCCTGAAGTGGTTTGAGCGATCGGATTTATATCCGTCTCGAAAGCGTTTCGGAGGGCATTTACACCTGGTCTTTTCACGATCGGATAGCTATCCGATCAGAAAAAAACATGAAGTGACCAGGTGTAAACAGGCCCATAAAGTTCACAAATCTGGACTGCTTTTATGATACTCTTATGTTGGTTTTGCATCATTTTTGAAGTTTTAAAGCTGCAGCCCCCATTCAATGTATTTGCTCTATTTATATTCCACAGCAGAAATAAAGTCATATGGGTTTGGAACGACTTGAGGGGGAGTAAATGACTGCATTTTTGAGCAAACCATCATTTTCATTTTTGAGCAAACTATCATTTTAAGTATTCTTGAAGCATTTGAACACCACAGTTTCTGCTAGTTTATATAAGTTTTAGACTTATACTAACTCAATCACTGCACTGCACTCATACCAACACACACACACAAACACACACACACCACCACCACCACTCTCTCTCAGTCAGTTTATATATTAATCTTTATATGCAGTGAGTATCAGAGTTGCCAGAGATGCGGTCCACAAGTGTGGTTGCAGTCAGAGGAGAGGGCAGTTTCCATGGCAACCGAAAGACCAGACCCAACTCCATGTACCAGAGCTGCCAATCAGACCGCAAAAAGAGAAAAGAGAGAGAGAGAGTGCAGAGAGAAAAAAGACGAAGGACGAATATCTTTTCATGAAGGTTGAGAAGATTGAAATGCCATCATCCTTTCAGTCCAACACTGCACACGAACACACACACACACACACACGAACACACACACACACACACACACGCACGCAGGCACGCACGCACGCACGCACGCACGCACACAGACAGACAGACAGACAGACAAATGTACACACACGCATTCACTTTCACCACCTCATTCAGAGTCAAGTCTGCAGAGTCATTTACATAAACTGAAATCTAAGCATTGCCAAGTCTTAGATAGATATGTGCACACCCTGGACAGAAAATGTGTCAAAATATTAATTGGAACTGTTGGAATGATTTTTCTTATCACAATGTTGTCGTAAAACATATCTGTATGCATCTGATGAGATATAAGGAAGTCATATTGTACACATACGCTGATTAAAAATGATTTCTGCATAAAAAAAGAAAAAGAAAGTATATGGCAGTTACTCACCTTTTGTGACCAACATCATTGTCGTCCAAGCAGAAGAGAGCAAGAGAAAAGAGGAGAGAACAGAAAGTAGATTAATTAAATTGGGAGTCAGTAATTAAATACATCATGTTAGAATAGAAATTGCTGGAATCAAACAGGAAATGTATTTATGTTTTCTATATTGAAGCACTTAAAATCCCCAAGCTGACACGACACTAGAACAGAACAATTGTTTTGCATGCAATTGTTCAGTTATGTCATATGGGAGAATACCTGGGCCATTTACTGGCAGAAATGTGTTTTGAGTGACAGGTGTATAATAATGCTTTCTACTCATTGTGAGCAATCATTTCAAAGCGGCCATTTTCACCGATCTTTCCTGGGCGTGAAAACAAAAAGACTTTGCAGTTGTTCTAAAGAGGAAAGCTACACAGTAATGGCATGTTTCAAGGGACGGTGTTATTTTCTTTTGAACAGGTGACTTTATTTTGAAGGATTAAATTATGTCCACCCCAAACGATATCATCATTTCCCAACCCTCATGTCATGTAATTTTCTTTCATGGAACACAAAAGCAGACGTTTATCAGAATCAAGTTGCTCTTTTCCATACAATGAAAGTGAATGGTGATTAGGAGGTCTCAAGCTCCAAACCTGACCAACAAAAAGTATCATAAAATTAGTTATTTTAAATCATACACTGTTTTTATAAGTGCTGGAAGGTTGAAATTTACGTTCTATACACTTTTTGTAGGGGTGTAACGGTACATGTATTCGTACTGAAAATTTTCGGTACGGGTCTTTGATTTGGTATGCATGTGTACCGAACAAATACAGCATTGTTTTAACCACTGAATGAGTGGAACTTCATTGGAAACTTCCTGTATTATATATTGTTACTTTTGATAAGAAACAAAGTCTCATCTTTAAAATTATGTCCTTTTTTTCCAGGAAATTCAAACAATAAATGCCATCTTTGATGTTTAAACGCCTCAGTTCAAACGGCAGCGCAGAACGCGCTCATCCCTTCCTCTTTACTACTAGTTTTAATGTGAAATAAACATGAATGAACATCTTACGTAATTGCTCAATTAGTGTTTCAAACTGGAAAGATGGCAATAAAACAACTTGTCACATAGGGGTGAGTAAATGCTGTCAGTTTTCATTTTAAGGTAGACTATGCAAACTTTTTAGTCTAAACTGTGCTCGGTTAGAAGTTTTTGCTCTTTGGCTGGCCGTTACGAGTAGCACGGCTTGTGCTAAACGACTGGAGGAGTCTCCCCTCTCTCCTCTGATACTTTGCACACTCCTTTGAGCTAGTAGTTATGGGACCAAATGCAGTACGCTGTCTCCCACTCCCTTGCTCTTTCTGTCTGGATGAGTTGAGTGGGGGAATGGATTTGTTCCCCTGCCCCTGAGGCAGATTGGAAATCTCCGGCCTGTCAGGTAGTGCAGTGGAATTATGGGAGTGAGTGGCTCCTTATTTGTGGCTCGCCTGCTGCTACCAGGTGATGGACGGAGGAGTGGAATCACCAGTCACTATGGAAACTGTACGGATACTGCTTAGGTACCACCCCTGCCCCCATTTTTCTCTCTATGACTCTTCATGGAATTACAGCCTTAAACTTTGTCAATTAGTCCAGAACGTGACAATGTAATGCATAGGATTGTAATACTGTGAGCAGCCGGACTTAATGGCTATTTAAGTACACTACTGGTTAAAAGTTTAAAATAATTACGATTTTTTAATGCTCACCAAGGCTAATTTATTTAATTAAAACAGCAATATTGTGAAATGTGATTACAATTATTTTTTCCCCCATCTTAATATATTTGAAAATGTAATTTATTCCTGTCACGATCTTTCAGAAATCATTCTCATATGCTGATTTGGTGCGCAATTTTTTATCAAATATTATTGGTGCTCAATGATTAATAAAGGTTCTAATTAAGAATTTTGAAAGCAGTTTTTGATGTGCTATCACAGGATTAAATTACATTTAAAAATATATCAAAATATAAAAAAATATATATATTTTACAACATTATTGTTTTTGATGTTTTTTTTTATTAGAATAAACACAGCATTGGTGAGAATAAGAGACTGGTAGTAAGACCAAACCAAACGATCTAAGAAGCATCTAAATGGAAATGAAAGAACCAATCATAATAGGTTTACAGGGACATGGTGCCTGTACATTATGGCAGGCTGTAGATTTGTATACTAGTGATTTGTCACAAAACCCCCAGCTTTGAGTGCCAATATGGTGTTAGAAAATCTCTAACTGCAGGTTTTACAGCTAGTTTAAGTGGTTTAGAGTGGAATAGAAAACGTTTTTGCACAAATTATTTACTCAACGCATGCTTGAGTTTTCATGTGGGAGAAACGCATTTACCTCCTCATCTATTATTCGTTCCCCACAGCAACTCCACTTAGTGTATATGCATACGTTCACTTTCTCTCAATAGAGAGAGAGTTCCCAGATACAGTTAGTGACGGGCTGGAGCACAAGACTTCTTCCCCCGCCTGCCAACCTGCTCGTGGCTGGTAGGACTCCATAAATCACATGTGGATTTACTCACAATCATTAAAAATATAGGTGGTTCAGATCACATTTTACAACAGGTTGCCTCTTCAAGCCCACTGTGCCTTTCATAAATGGCTGATGGGGACAGTGAAAAATGACAGCATCATGCTGCTTTCCCACCATAAATCATTCAGTAGCTATACTCACATGCACAGCTAGAGGTAAGAAACTCACTCTATAAGAACCATTCTGGGTTTTAGGGTTTATGGAATCAGGGTGGTTATTGAGAAATATGGTAAATATGGTCTGTGGCGTGGAAGGTATTGTTTTAACATTTGAGGTAACTGGCTTTAGCTGGATTGTAAAAAAAAAAAAAAATACAAATAAAAAAATAAAGTACAACAGAAATAGGTACACTACCATTCAAAAGTTTGGGGTTAGTAAGATTTTTTTTAAAAATGTTTTGAAGTCTCTTTTGCTCAACAAGGCTACATGTATTTGATCAAAAATACAGTTAGAAACAGTAATATTTTGAAAAATTATTACAACAGAAAACAATATGTTTTTTTCTAATTTGATATATTCAAAAAAAAAAATGTATTCATGTGATGAAGCTAAATTTTCAATAGCCAAGCTCAAGAAACATTTCTTATTAATATCAATGATGAAAACAGTTGTGCTGCTTAATATATTTCTGGAAACCATGATTACTTTTTTTTCAAGATTCTTTGATGAACAGAAAATCTTTTGCAAGATTATAAATGTCTTTACTGTCACTTTTGTTCTTAGATAAATTTAATGTGACCTTGCTATCAGGCCCGGCGTCAGAGGGGGGGCCGGGGAGGCTTGGCCGCCCCACGGACATCCCTGTGCCCCCCCTTCGGACCGAGGGGGACGGTCGGACTTGGGTTTAGTGTGTATAATAGTCTTATTCATAAAACTGCCTGCTGTTGCTTCTGATTGCTTTTAGATGGAAAAGCTGCACATAACCCCTGGTCTAGCATCTGTTTTCTCTATAATGCTCGTAACTTCTTTCTGACAAAGACATTAAAAAAAGTTTCATTGTGTAGTCACGTTCATGTTTTTTTTTTTACTTTGTGAGATCGTGATGAATGAGTGACAGTTTTTAATAAATTTAAAGGGAGCACTCTTTGCATACTGTATACGATAATATATTCAGAATTTAAATAAAACTTGTGTTTTTCATGCTTGACAAGCGGCCACGTATGACACAGAGACAGCTAACTACTACACTATATAGAAAACGATAATAATTTCAGAAGCATAGATTCTGCAACCGAGCCTGGTCCAAACGCAGGATTTAGGTAAGGAAACGGTTATTATTTGTATTGGCTGCCATGCCAAATCATGCACACCTGCTTGCTATTCTGTTTAATTTAACAGTGTTTTTGTGAACATATGCTTTAACAACAAATAATTGTAACACTTTACGATAAAGTTCGATTAGTTAATGTTAGTTGATGTATTAAAGTGTATTAACGTGTTAGATCCTTTTTTTTAAGAAATGAAATATGACCCATTTTAATTTCCTTTACTTAAAGGTGCAGTGTGCAGTTTCAGTGTCATTAGCATCTGAATAGCAAAAATAATGCTAACATTTTTTTGTATTGTTATTGACCAAACAAAGCAAGAATAAAAGAAAAGAAGAAGAAGAAGAAGAAAAAATGCCTGATTAATTATACATTTCTGCTAAACTGCTGTTTTGCCTGATGTGAACGAATGCTTAGAGTGCTTGGGGTAAACTCAGTAGGTACTCAAACAATAAACAAATAACAGAAATGAAGAAGTGATCAAATAAACGTCCCAGGGAGCTCCCATTTCACATCAGCTGTGACTAACCTCTCCGCTGCACAAACAGCTCCAAGACAGGCCTGTTTTTATACGGGTTAGATTAAAATGATTCATTTGGCTTTTTTATTTTCCTCCCGTGAATCTGCATCTCTTTAACGCTGTCTCTGTCATTGAGTAAACAAAGAAAATACACAACAAATTTGCAGTTCCTTCTGTTTCTCATTAAATATCCAATTTTAATGAGATTTTCCTAAATGTTTGAGTGAAGTGAGCATACTAAAAAAAATAAATAAATACAAAGTGGTGGAAAATGTTCATGTCTAATCTGCTTACTGTACTACACTACTTTGTGCAGCAAAATGGTCTGGGGACAATAATTCCAGTTTCTAGGAATTCTTATTTTGGTTTAGGGTCTACAGTAAGTCTAAAGAATTACACATCACACTGTGAGTCAACATTCACAATGTTCCTTGACCTGAGTCAATACTAAATATTTACTGAGAAATTAACTATACCGCAGAGCCAATATTAAGATTATTTTGTTCTGCATAACTATGATGCACTTTGTGAATGTCTCCTAGAAAACATATTCAGTGCACACGACTCTAGAAAACGAATTGCGAAGTATAACATGCTTAATGCAATTAATTCTCACCAAGGGATTTAAAAAGCCAATGGATTTACATTTGTAATGTTTAAAGACTATAAAATGGCCATCCATGACATAGCAAACAAATATTTATCACTGAGACATGAACTAAAAAAGTCCAGTATACTGGATACTGTGATTTCATGTTATTTATGTATTTATGTATCTATTATTTATCAGTGTGAAAGTTTCCTGTCAGTTTTTCTGATCAATTCAATGAAGCAACACTGTATCTGAAGGCAATCATTATTATGCTTTGTGATGCAAAAATAAAAATATTTTAATTTGGGTACTAGGTGAAGTAACATCTAGCTATACTTACATTTACACTTCTATATTTTATGCATTTGGCAGAAGCTTTAATCTAAAGCGACAGTGCATATGCTGTGGAATTCATAAAGACTGAGTAGTGTGAGTAAGATTCAGCTGAAAAAGGCTCGGCGGGATGGATCAGGTCTTAATCACAGCTGAAACATCTGGGAGCAAGCTAGCAGCACGCTAATGAAACGGCTAATAAGCATCTCCTTCCTTCCTTCTTTCTTCGCACACACAGCGCAGACATCTCAAGGACGCTGGTCCTTCTGTGGCACACGAGCAGTTTGCTCTTAATTACTGATTTTTACTTGAAGAGGCACGTTTCTCGCATCACTGACAGAACGGAAACAACCATACGTTGCTCTCACATGGAGACCAGGCAGCCGTTAAAGATGCATGTGGGTGGGAGTGCCTGCGTCTGCCACTTTATGGGCATAAGGGCTAAAAATCGCATGCTTTTTAGACTGCCAATTATTTATTTGGGCATCTAATCTACTTAGAGACTGTTTAGATCGGACTAATTTGGTGGGTTGGGGTAGCAGGTCAATATCTGGTATTACTCCAATTTGAATCTAACAATTATACACTAATAACATCTAATTGCTATTTTCTTGTGACTTCAAGACCGAATTTGAAGCCAAGTCTTGGAGTCCTGAGATCCTTAACGGAGCAGCCAAAAGATGAAGGTATTCTTACTATTCTTAAGCCTTCCAAATAATCTTTTGTTGGCATTTCACACTGACCTGCAAACTGATAAAACGCTCCTGGCTGTGCACTCAAACCAGGCCAAGAGAGCAAAAAATCAGAGAATAGTAGTCAGGTATTTTAAAAGCTGTGTGCGATATGACAATTTCTTATGATCTTGGACAATCTTTTTTTTCCCTCTTGGTGACTGTGATGGTTGTGGTTCCATCTGTACTGCTCATCAGATGTTCGCTCAGCCAATCAGTTTCTGAGGTGAGAGGAAAAAATGCCTTCTCACTGCGAGTGTGTCCCACTATAATCATGAAGAACACTTTGAAATGGCTTGGCACACTCATATCATATCTACTATTCTTTTTCTCTGTGTGAGGTGACATTGACTGAATAATCTGCTCTGCTCTTTCCAAAAATGAACTTTAACATGATTCCCAGTTTTGCTACGATCACAAAGCCCAGAAGGAATCTGCAAACTTTTCTAAAAGGGTAGTAGGTTATGTATGTTGATTGTAAAAGTTGTCCTAAATTTTCCCTATTGTCTTTTTCTATTTTTATTTTTTCTATTTTAAAAGAACTCACTTGATAAGTTGCCAGAAAAAATTTTTTTTTCACATAAACACGCATAAGTTATAATTATTCATACTGGATTTCTTCATATGCTATACGTGGGGGTAATTATGATTGTTTTATTTTTTTTATTTTACTTATTTATTCATTTATTTATTTGAAATAAACTAGTACATATTTTCAGGAAGGACACATAACATTCATCAAAAGCGACAGTAAATACTTAGTAAAAAATCATCATATTAGATTATTTTTTAATCAAATAAATGTAGCCTTGGTGAGCAAAACATTAAAACACCAAAAAAAAAAAAAAAACCCCAAACCCACACTTTTGAAAGGTGGTAAGTATATGGGAAATAATAATAATAATAATAATAAATTATTATTTATTTATGTATTCATGCATTTTGAGCAATGAATTCTATGTGGAACTTTGCTGATCACAGGTGTTTGAAAAGAACAATAGAAATCTGCTGGCCTCAGATTCCACATAGGCCTGACTATGACTGGGCCTATGGGTTTAAAATCTGACCTCTTTCTCCCTTTTTCATACACCCATGCACAAGCATACACTATTAATTTTGATGAGTGCATCACTCACCAAACACATTTCACAAATGCTGTCAGCGAGAGTGTGAAGTGAAATGCTTTTCCGGGCGTGTGAACACACCCTTGAGAGGCCCTCCAGGCAGGCCAAATTTCCAGAAATGTACCAGATCCAAGTTTAGCATGACTTTGACGCATGCTGCCAAGACGCAGGTCTGCAATGACTTCTAATGATATGCCAGACTTTTAATTGTTTACAAAGGCTCACCACATCCCAGTCATGAAAAGGTAGGCAATTAAATCAAACATTTGAACATATTTTGTGGAAACATCATTAAATCCCAATTTCAGGAACTCCTCTAACTCAACTGCTTTTCATTAAAGTTACAGACAGTGAAGAGAAGCAACAGACGCAAATGTTGTCCCTATCCAGAGGATTAGCTCAGCAGATTACACATATACACGCTCAAGCATGCAGGACGCTGTTTTGCTTTCATAATCAGGAGCCGTTTTGAATCGTGAGTTCAGAGGTCATTTTCTAAAATTGGGCATGGTCCCCTAATGCTCAAATCAGACAGTGTCGAGCTGCCGGAGTGTTCCGGTAAACAAATCTGTAATGATAAGCCTCTGATACACGTCTAATCCCCTCTCTAGGAAACAATGACTGATTTATTAGTGATAGGCAGAATGTATTCAGCACTCAGTGGAGTGCGGAATATAAATAAGCGGAATATGCCGTAATGAAGAAGGACTGCTTTAAAAAAAAACAAATCTGAATTAAACAGGATCTGCTTTGTTCATGTGACGTTTTGTCAAAGTTAAGTTGACAGTCAAATGCTTGTATACGCAAACATATGTCGTTGGCTGCTTTGTGGAATATATGTTTGCTGAAAAGGGTGTGAACAGAGTTCTGATTGATGACTTAAGACTGCTCTTATTGTCCAATTATCACTCAGAATTTACTGATGGTTCCCAACAGGCTCAATCTCTGAGGAAGTGAAATAGAAGAGGGAAAAGGAAAAGGAGAGCATTTCTATTCAGATTATGCTTATTATTTGGTGCTCAGGACGGTAGTTATGCCCTAGTATTTGTCTAGATGACTTGTGTAACAGGGTCATAAAATTAGGGCACATGTTGAAAATAAACAAATCAAAAATAGAAGTGTCTCTGGTTCCTTTTGAGGTTCAGAGAGAACATCAAACCAAAGGGGAACAAAAGGGGGCATAACATGTAAATGGATTTAAAATTAGCTGACTGCTATTATTAAAACAGGGTAATCAATCTGGTATTAGGAACAATCAGTAGCACTCGTGATTAACTGTAAGATTTGTGCTGGGCACACACACCATGTCTGCTCACAGCTGCTGCGTGTTCAGCTCCCATGCTGGAGCCAGCCACGTGTGTGCCCCGCCCTCCGTAGCGCGTTATTCACTGTGCCACTAAAAACACCCAATAACTTAATGATTCTTCTCTAGATAGACAGTTAAAATGGTAATTAAATTTAGATTTAATTAAACATATAATATACACTCTCGTTTAGATCATCAGAAGGCGAATTCATAGATACTAAACATGGTAGGATTACATATAGGTAAGATGACAGGAATGAGTGTTTCCATCATAAGCCTGCATAAAACACAGTATAAAATCTCAAAGACAACATACACAATGACCTGAAGGATATGTGTGTTCATTCAAAGAAAGGTTTTCCTATGGATTAATTAGAAAAGAGTCCATTTCTACTGTGCACTGTGTCTCTTCCTATGGAAAAGGCAGTGATTTACCCTACTCACATTCCATTAGGTCGTAAATGTATCTGGTGTCAGGGTTGCCATGGTAACCAGGGTCCTGGGCCTTGTTCACAGACAACTTGGCACCCAGTATGTTTATTGGGTGAGGGGTCTGTGAACGTTTGTTAATCTAATGAATAATTGATTTGTTAAATCAAATGAAAAATGGTGTGTCTGATTGGTCCAGATGCTACAATGGTAACAATATAACCTTCAGGAAGAGTCTGAACTTTAAATACAGTATCAAATTCGCAACCATGTGATATTGTTTTTTGCCTAAATAACATTCCATCTCATTCCGTCTGACAAGTCATTGCATCATTGACAGAAATATTTTCAGATTTGTAAGAGAGAAGAAACATGTAAATCAATTAGATTACAAGTCATTATTTGCAAGTTAAATTTAATTAAATGATGTAATTAAAAAGTTAATGTAAAACTCTTAATCAAGCATATGTGTCACACCCTTGGCTGTTTTGTTGTGCCTTCCCCATGTGCTCCGTGACCTAGTTTCCCCGTCTGTGTCTGATTGTCACTGTGTTCAAGTGTGTCTTGTTATCATCCTCATTTACCAACCCTACTTAAGTTCAAGTCTGTTCATTATTTCCTTGTCCGGTATTAAGAATGAGAAGTGATTGTGACTGTTTCACTATGTGTGCTCCTGCCTGTCTGTTCTGGATTTACCCTTGTGTGGATTTATTAAAGACTATTTGCATTTATCTTTATCTTCTTCGTGCGTTTATATCACCGTAGCGTGACAATATGACTCATGCAGTAATTTCTCTGCAATTAGCCGTTCATCATATTCTCTCTGTTTAGTAAGTAAGTTCACTGTAAAAGTTCAGACAAACATTACTGTCCTGTTTTTAGTTTATAAGAGAGTTTTGTCCTTAACAAAAATACCTGCTTGGAACAATTAGATGTTCTCACAGTAAAGCAAGACTATAAAATCCAATTAAAAAGTCCTGTCTTTGGCTGCTGTAGTACATACAGCACAGAGTTTAACATTTCTCTCACCTCAAATTCTCAACAGGGTCACTTGAAAATATCATGGTGAATTCACAGTATTCAGTCCGAACCACCATGAACTACCAGTAATCCACTTTAACCGTGTGCTGTCTGGGCTGGAACATGCTGTTAGAATTTAAATGTAAGAAGCTGTCATTTTCATGCTCCACATGGCATCTTTAAATGCAAATTAGGTTTATTATAGATATTTTGGGTGTGCTTGTGCTGTTAAATGATTTCCATAAATCCTTTAGTGATTCAGGTGCTAAAGCAACACAGATAACACATGCACCTAAAAAAAATCAGTAGGTGCTGTACATTCTTAATGAATTTCCCTCGGAGCATTTTAGCATCTCTGGGATTAAATTGCAACTAAACAAGTAGCAGTGTGAGATTACTCCCTTTAAATTTCCTCCTTTTAACTGCCTGTCTGTCACCCTATTTGTCTGTCCTCCCACCCTATCTGTCTTTGCCTCTTTATCTCTCTTGTTTTTGTTCTTTTTCTGTTAACCTTTTTTGACTGCTACCTCAAGCAGCGATGACCTGACCAGGGCTGTGTTATTTTTGAAAGAGCATTTACTGGTTCAATTATTTTGCTCCGGCTCACGCACACACTCACACACAATCCAGCTCAAGTGGCTTTTATGCTGAAGCGTGAAGGGTCGTTCTGCAGTAGGATGTAGATTTTTTCCATCCTCTCTTCGAACTTCTCGCTGCTTCGGGAGAGTGTTTTTCTCTTTGCCTTTTGGTTTATACGCTGCTATGCAAATATTTCCTGCACTGCTAGAAACACAGCCAGGCTGGGCATTTTTTTGGACACAGAGAGGAATGAAACCTAAGGTTAGGTTTAGTGTTGCTTTCGTCAACGAAAATTATGACTAAATATCGTTGTCAACGAACCTTTATTACGTGACGAAAACGAGACGAGACGAGACGAAAATGCTGGTCATGTGACGATGACTATAATTAAATGTATAATGCAATATCGTTGACGAATAAAAACGAGACTAAATGTGGTTTACAAAATAAAAACTATGCTAAAATGTCTCTTAATTTTCGTTGACCAAAACGAGACGAAACGAAATGTTATAACGTTATTTCGTCCCGTTTAGTCACGTTATTATTATTATTTTGCAGTATTTCTGTGTGACTAAAACAAATAAAAACTAAAATGACAGTTTCACACAAAGACTAGACTAAAACTAAAATTAAAATTAAAACAGGCCGCCAAAAACAACACTAGTTAGGTTAGCTACTTCTTACAAACATTACTTTGCAGTGCCATGGCAGTACTTAAGGGATCAAGGTTTTATTGTTTAGCATGATCTTATCAGCTCCAGCAGGTAGACCCCCTAACCCCTTGGGTGTCAAAGCAATTATCCAAAACTAATTCTAAAACAGTCTTTGTTGAAATAAAGCTGGAATAAATCAATAAAATATAAATATTACATGAACAAAAATTACATGAAAAACTTAAATGAAAATGAGAAATGTTGCCTTGACAGCTAACTGAAATAAAATACGTTTAGAGTACGTTTAAGTACTACAATTACTAAAACTGAAATAAAAATAAATCACACAAAAAAGACAAAATCACATTACAAATGGACTAAAACTTATATTAAAATGACAATTGAAAAAAATACATTAAAACGAATTTAAACATATTAATACGATAAATATGTTAATACCATGGTAGGCTACTTTTAAAAGAAATTCAAGCTACTTGAAGTACTCTTTAAACTTTTATAATTTTTGTATGAGGAAGAGTGAGTTGAAGAAAGAAAGAGAAAGATAAAAATAGAAAAAGAGATAGATAGAAAGATATAATTTTGACTTGAGAGATCATAAAAGTGGTATTTAAAGACAGTGGAGGAACAAAACGAACAGGAAAGAAGAGATTGGAGGTGCTTTTGTACTTTATGTTAGGTTTGAGAAAGTGCTATCTGACTTTAAACCACCATTCCTAAAACTGGTCTGAGATCATCACAGATTTTTGATACATATATTGAACCCTGTACTTCCTGAGGCAAGAAATACATCATGGCCTGAGACAACCAGCGATTTTTGATCCCCAGCAGTCTGCGATACCGACACACACTCATTCAAGCACATCATACATTTCCATAGCAGTTTCACAATTGTTGAACATTTCAGGCTCAAGACAAGATGAGCACTTTATACTCATCAGTCTCCCTCTGATCTTTTGAGCTGGGTTCATTCAACATATCTTGAAAGACAAAGCAAAAATCCAGTCAAACAAACAAGAAACAAAACCAAAAAGAAGGTGAAGTACCAATGTCCTATAGTGGCTACAGTCTTCTACATTTTAATTGCATATTTTAGTAGCAGTTATATGCATGCATGTGTCTGACAGTATATTGAGTCATTAGCTTCCATATACGATCAGGATTGTCCAGCAAGCTGATTATGCATGACTGTGATGCAACCATAGAGCAATATCTGCATGATGAGATGAGTAATCAAAGAGGAAACGAACCCTCTAGGCAGCTCAGTCCATCCCTGTTCCTCCTAATGCCTAGCTGCTAATGCTAGCAACACTAGTTCCGCTTCACAACTCCCACCTACTTACAAACTTTCAATAAAGTGCTTTCAATAAAAAAAAGAAAGGAAAAAAAATGGTATCAAAACCTATGGGATTACATTTCACAATTGAAGGGTGTTTATTTTATTGCTCATTAGTACACTTTAGCTGAGAACTGTGTGCTAACAAATGAGATACAAACAGGTCTTGGCTTCCATATAATGATTTTACTAATTTGTAATTTAGCAGATGTTTTATCCAAAGCAACTTACAACTACCACAGAGACTGTCAGGATGTAAAGTGCTTGATTAATTGCACTTATTTTATTATAATAATTTAAGGATTATTTTATTATTTGTTCTGGAAATGTATACTTTAATTGAGTATGCCGAAACGAAATACTCGTATTCAATAACATTTCTATGGCAAAATAAGTTTTTACTCCTTACATTTTCACTAAATGAAGTTTAGAAGACACTAACTCATGATATATACATGGAATTATGGTTTGTTTAACATCTGTGTAACGAGTGGGGGCGGGGCCGAGAGCCTTGGGAACGGAGCGAGGCCGGTGGAGTAATTGATAATGAGCGACAGCTGCACCACTCACCGGTCTCGAGTCCCACGAAGGAGCTCTGGAAGGATAAAAGGAGGAGCGACGACAATGAAGGATGAGAGAGGACCAGGTCTGGACTATTTATGCTGTTTTGGTTCTGTTTGTGTGTGGCAGTCGTCCGTGAGGGGCTGTCGTGCTATTTTCAGTTTTGTGTTTATTTTGTTATTAAATTGTTTAAATGTTCGCCAGTTCCTGTCTCCTTCCCGTTCTACGAACTTTGTTACAATCTGATTTGTCCTACAAACTTTTAAAGTCAGGACAATGACTGACTCTGGTCTTCTGGATATTCTGTCTTATGTATTTATGTAGTTATTTATTCATTCATACATTTATTTACTCACTCATGTATTTTTTTTTTAAAGATATTTTAACTTGAACCATGACGAGTTCCCAAGGAATTTATGAACTGAAGAATGTATATCTTGAATTCCACGTTAGTTGCTTTGGATAAAAGCATCTGACAAATGCAAAATGTAAATGTAATGTAATGTAGGTACAAAGAAAATTCACTTGCCAAGGGTTGTTTTTTGGCCTCTCCAGTTTTACCTTAGCATTCACCAATAAACCAGTCTGAAACAATTACAACTGCACAGAACTGGTTCTGCAGACACCCTAGAAACAAAGTTTGAACAAGGTAATCGAATGCAAACACTGGAAATTGAGTCAATATCTACACACCATGCATTCTTCATGAGCGCCACGTTTCTTTCAAACAAAAAGATTATCTTGGACTCAATATTAAATATGGATGTTTTCTCTCCGGGGAGTGCAAATTATGTAAAGAGTAATCACATTATTCTGCATAATTAAAATCAACTTGGTTCTCCAAGTATTGGAACCTTTGGAACATTTGAATAATGTAGCAGCAGATGCAATTCCTTGTTTGGAGTGTGACACTGAATGCACAACTTTTTTTTTTTCTTTTTTGCATTTCAATTAATTTAGTGATCCTAAAATAACAATAATATAAATTTAAGCTGTCCTTTCCTAAAATAAAAGGTGCTACCTTTGCTATAACATTCTCTGCCAGATGAACTCAACCTTGAAAGATAGTCAATTGGGACCTTGAATTCCACTGCACCATAAGTCACAAAATTAAACAACTGAAAGACAGTCCCTTGGGCTCCGATGAGCCTCACTGTTGTGGTGGCTCGTCCTTATTCAACAGCTGCCTAATAAAACCAATTACCCTTTTGAATGAGCTTTGGCCACTTGGGTTCAGTCTGAGAACCTGTGAAATGTTCTGGTTCTCAGCCTTTATGTCAAACTTTTCTTGTCTCTTCTTCCTTCCTGTCCACCGGTCTGGTCCACTAAGGGAGAAGTCAGTCTCAAGAAAGCATGGCCTTTTCATTTCATTCCCAGGAAGAGCCATCAGAGTCATACGTGACTCAGTAAAAATGATCTTTTCACTGCAGAGAATTCACCACATCTATCAGCGCTATGGATGCATCACACAAGCTAAATGTAGGTTGTTTTGACAGTCCATTGCCAAAGACAAAGAGATCTTAACCTAAATCGTTTGTACAACTCTGAAAAGCAAACCGATCACATTCAGCCATGATTGCCGTCACCAAAGCAAACTGGCCTGTGTTGTTTTGGCCCTGGATCAAGTAAACAATTTGTGTAGGCTGAGTAAGAAATAGCTCAGCTGTTTTCCTCTTCAGCCTTCATCTATCATCACTTCTGCTCTTGATTTTTCTCTCTACCATGGGCACATTTCACTGAAGCAGCATTTATAAAATTAGACATTTTGTCTTCGTTTAGACTCAGATATCCTTGTTAGTGTTGATAGTGCGTGTGGACAGACTATACATCACCATGAAGTCCATTTTCCCCACACATAAATTTGGTCTCATAAAACTTCAAAGCTAGAATACCCTGATGCCTAAATAGATATAGCGAGTAGCAAATAATGAGTTCTGCCCCAATTTTTTTGCATTTGTTAAAAAAGGCGAATCAAAAGAAACTTGATCTAACAAATGTTGCACAGTAGATCAATCATAATTTATAGAGATGCAGAGAGTATTTCTTAGAAAACAGTTTTCTTTGTTGTTACAGGTGTGTGGAAAGTTGGCACTGCCACTTTCCAAACACCTGGAACAACAAAGAACATTAATAAATAAATTGTACAAACAGCTAAAAGAAAGTTAGCCAATGGAAAAATTACAATTAGGTACATTTTTATAATCAGTTTAATGAAGAATTAAAGTTCCTGTGAGAGAATTCACAAGTCGTGAAGGTAATGTTGAACTAATGATGGTTAATTCGAAGGGTTAACATTGGACAAGGTTTATAAACTTAAATGAAATACAAATGAAATCAATAGCTCATAAGCCACTCATTATATACACATAAATAAATACAAATGTAACTTACTCCTGTAATGACAGAATTAAATCTGTAACCATTAAAGTATCACATGATCCTTCAGAAATCATTAAAATATGCTGATTTGGTGCTCAAGTAACATTTCTTTTCTAAGTTTTCTGACCCCAAACTTAGTAACTGTAGTGCAAATGGAATTAAAATTAGGGGGTTGATAGTCCAAAAAACAACATGGGCTGCTATATAACAGCAAAGGAATTTTACTGAAGTGATCAGAAAGAGAAAGAGACCGTAAACAACTGAGGGCAACAAAAGCAGGGGATGGACAGATAGTGAGAGAGACCCGGTCTCTGATTGCTCGGATCATTTTGAAGCAGCTAATGCTATTTCTCACAGGGTGCTCCACAAGAGAAGAGGAAGTGATAAGCTCCCATGGGCCAGTGTTGCAGAGTGTCCCTCTCTAGCCTGAGGAGTACTGAGAGGTAAATTGGCTGTAGGTAATGAGCTCATGGTGCTCTGATTAAGCGGAATGAAACGTTTGGAACCAGGGAACTCCACTCTGTGCTCAAAAGGAATGCTCTTGATAAGGATTTATGCGAAGGGAATGTGATGCTGGCGAGCTCTTGCCATTAACACCATCTGCAGTTTAGTCAATCTCAAAGCCATCAGGCTCAGTCGCCACGGAGCATGATTAATTACTGCTCCAGCGTGTCTCCGTCCAAGCTGCAGATAGTCACAGACGACTGCTAACAAACGCTGTAAAGGTATCATTAGAGTAAATAAAAGAAAGGAAGGAATGCATTTGCTCTCATCAAGACAAAAAAAAAAAGTCTTATGAAGTTTACAAACCCAAACAACATCCAAATTTGTTTGTTTTTTGCAGTCTGAAAAAAAAAATTGAAATCAAATGTCTACAAAACATTTGCTATTTTTTATAGTCAGAACATCAAACAACATATGCAATCTAATGTTTACAAACCCAAACCAACTCCAAATTTTATTTTATTTTATTTTTGTGCAGTCCAAACATAAAAAAAGGAATGTAATGTTACCCAAACCTTTTTTGTTTGGTTCTGTTCAGACTACAAAGAACTAAAACTGAAACCAAATCCAAATCACAACATTTATTAAATGTGTCTCATTCTGAACAAATTTCATGTCTTTTTTTTCATTTGGTACGTACAGTATATGTAATATTATTCAAAGTGTAAAAAAAAATTGTATGGTACTGCATCTGAATATATATTTTTACTCACACTTGCCTCATAGAGCAAATGTGACATTCTATACATTGCAAAGTATATATGCATGTGTAAAATCACTAATGAGCACTGTGATGAGATATGCATAAGCAGAGGTAAAATAGCCAGTTTTTCCTCTAATTTATAGCTACTTTTACTTGCTATATGAGAAACTCTTTGGCATTGTGCTGATGTTTACATCATTACAACAGCAAACAATGTATATACACCGGAAACTGACATTGTCTCAGTCGCAAAACAACACTATGGTCATTAAAACAGGATTTGAAAACCAAATTGTATTTATGTGCAAAATACAATTTTACGAACAAACCTAATGCAACCTAGCTCTACAACAAATCTGATCCAATCACGAAACTATGTCTTTATTCCTTTTAGAGAAGACAAAGTAAGTTTTCAGAAATTTGTAGCATAACATTCTGTCGTGATGGGCATGAATGCTCCCAGGATGACTGTGAATTTGGAGAATGTACTTATTTTCAGCTTCCATTCAAAGTCACTGTAAGTAAAAAACAATAGCGCTAAGCACAAAGGTGCTACAGATGACAGTTTCTACATTTTTGCACCGTTTTTGCTGGCTTTGGTTCTGTACGGTGAGTTGTGACAATTGTGAAGCTCTCTTTTAGTGCACTGCTGATATCAGCTGTCAAACTAGCTGAATCTCACTGCAGAAGGATTTGTTTGTTAAACACATCTGATTCATAAACCCCCACGATGGAAAATCCAGAGTAATTTGACAGAGAAATATAACTGTATTCCATAATAAAAGAGTCACTCATAAAAGAGAATTCATAAAATACTACTAAAACGTTCACAAAAATAACACAAGTCTGTGATGTGTTTATGTACCTTGTTTGTTTGTCGTAAATGGAAGCATAAAAAAAAAAAAATTATCTTAACACAAGTCAGACTTTTTCAGAAAAAAAATCTTAACACAAGTCAGAAATTTTCTGAAATGCAAATCATCAGTTGATGGAAATTCTGCTTGGGACCCAGCTGATAAAACTGTTTGTGAATTTTCAAAACAGCATTAACGTGCTGTCTTGAAACCAACAGGGACTTTGCTTTCTGTACCTCCTTCCTCCTTTTTTTCCCCCCACACAAACACATCTAGGTCGTTCAGTCTATCCAAGCTATTATTAAACACATCTTGAAAGGCTGCAATCACTTCAAAATATTCAATGCCTCTTGCCTTCTCTGTCTCTCCATCTCCCCTGTGTTTGTAACTGTCTAAAATAATGTTACAGAGTAATTTGAGGAACTGTGCATATGAAAAGAAGAGCTATTGCTGTTGTTTAGGCTATACTGACAAGCAGCGCCATTGACGTCAGGTAATATTCAAAAGAAAGAGAAACAGATGTCAGATATTAATGGCAAAAAAAAGTGTCTAGTCAATTCTGTTTTATTATTTTGGAGTCTGCAATATTTGGACTCCACAATGTAGGTTAAACCTTCACACACACACACACACACACACACACATAGATTCCCTCAGACAAGAAACAGTTCTTTCCAACTGCAAATAGGAACTTGATTTGTTTTTAATTTTTATCCATTGAGTGTCTTCCGGGCGCATTCAGTCAAAAGTGGGTCACTTAACCTCCCAGGCTATGGATTCAAATGGCCTAATCGATAGCAATTTTAAAGACAACAGAGCTGTACCCTTTCACTTCATCTAGCTCCAGCGTGAAGGGACGGCAGCAGACAATTTACTGAGTCTCTCACCTGAGCAGGACAACAGGAGGAGGAATGCCAGGGCTAATGGGGTATTCCATGAAATGATGGAACCTAGAGGGACAGCACTGTTGATAAACAAGTCCGTTTGATTCAGCCTTCTTAAAGGAAAAGAGAGCGGTGGCATCTTTACACTGCATCACCTTGATGTTTCAACTTTCAAGATTCAAGACGTATATTGCCTGTCGATAATGAGTCCAGGGGGAAGCAAGTGTGCTCAAAACTCCTAGTGGTAAAAAAATACCGTGGTAGAGGTGGAAGGTCAGCAAACTAAGTTGCATCAGAATTTAGTGTCTTGATAAGTGGAAATTTAACTCTCAGGTTCTGCTGAGATTGACTTTTTTCCCCTAATGTTCAACCAATCAGCCAATTTATAAGGGATTAGGATTTGAGTAAGCAGCATGTTCAAGTGGTCAAACTTTTTCTGCAGAAAATGTACACTATTTTTCAAAGGTCTGAGATCAGATTCAGAATGGATACATTGAATTGATTAAACTAAAGTAAAAAGTAGAAAAAAACAATTTCAAATAAATTCTGTTCTTGAAAAATTTATAATAGTTTTAAAAACAATATAAAGCAGTGCAATGGTTTTCAACATTGATAGTAGTAGTAATAATAATAATAATAATAATAAGAAGAAGAAGAAGAAGAAGAAATGACTGCTGAAAATGCAGGAGTTAAAAAAAAAAAGTAAAATATATTAAAACATATATTAAAACCGTTATTTTAAATTGTAATAATATTCAAAAATTGACAATTTTATCATTTTAAATAAATGCAGCTTTGGTAAAATAATGAGCCTTCTTTAAAAAAAGATATATATATATATATATATATGCATGCACATACATGTGTACACAGACACCCATGCAATTTAAGCAAGGTCCTGTACATCACTCTCAGAGGTCATACTAGATTGCTGGCTGGACTGAAATTACAGTCATTTGAAGCAAAGCATAACAGATATTATCTTCTTAGAATCATAGTATGCTGAATCCACCTCCTTTTCTTTTAGCACTAGCATGTAATTTGCCAACGTCTATGATGAGCTCAGGAAGACAAATGACGACAAAGGACAATACTGTTTTACTTTTCTTTTAATTCAAAAGAAAGAACACAAGATGAAATGACAGATTTGTGTGCTTAAGTGTGCTTTGATTTGATGACACAAAGAGACAAAGTCACATAAAAGGCCAGGCCGGATGGGCAGGGTTGAGTAGGTTTAACCACAAAACACTTTATCCTCTAAGAGAAACACGAATTACAAGGATTTTTCTTCCCTAGCTAGTATTGATTTGCTCAAAAGCATACATACCACTAAAAGTTTGTGGTTTGTTATCTTAGTGGTTCACAGCAGTGGTGTGCGGCACGGTACAGAGGAGGGGGTCCTGACCGTACACAGCCTCACTGCATTATGGGCCGGTAATATGCTGGTTAGATCTGCCTGCAGTCGTTTTACAAAGTAAAGACTGAAGCTGCTTCCATTTGGCATATATATGGTGGTGGCATAAATGTATTTGCACAAGAATCATAATACGCACTGAATGTCATGACAGGCCATATAACAACGCTTTAGAAACATACTTTGTTTTTGTTTTTTTGTGTGTGTGATGTAGACTAGCTGAAGCCCACTATATTTACTTTAAGGGATAATTCACCAAACACAAGTCAAGATTGAACTTAAAAATGTAAGGCTAAAAATATCCAAATAGCACAATCATTTTCATTAGTGATACTAATTAGTCTCCAATTCAAATGCATATGATATCATTACTTGTGGGTGTGGCCCCAGCTTTGAGCTCACACTTTTAACAACACAATTGCTTCCAGCAGAATTATTCACTGACAACCAAGTAAAGCAAGTAACTAATCTAACTTTCAAGAGAACGTCCATTATATTTAACAACCTGTCATTTCTAAAATATGCTGGCTTATTTGCACAACATACAAATATAATTAAGCATCTACACTGCGTCTTTGATGCTTCTTATCTTTATACACACAACTGTCCATACTTGGTGATTTGTGCCATGTTTTTTAGCACTACAGGATGCTAAGCAGCTTGTGTAAAAGAGCTTATTGCTTTTGTTTGCTTTTCTTTATTTAACTTTGAGGCTTAATACATTTTTGATATAAATTCTGTCGGAGGAGAGTGAAAATCACCAGCTGAGAGAGAATCGGAGCACCTACTGTATTAGTGATAGTATTTTAGGGTGGTCTGTGGGTGGGCTTCGGCTATAAGATATGTGCAGATGGGACTCAATGGGAAATGATTGTAGCACTAACTGGATCAATTGAAAGCATTCTTGCTTTTAATAAGCTAACAGCAGGCATGTGGCATCCGGATGCAGTTGGCTGACAGAATGTTATGATATGTTTAACATATATGCGCATGAAAAGGCCAGACACTATGACCCCCTTCCTCTAGCCTAAATCCTGGAGCTCTTCTGGTACACATACAGCTTCCCACAACCTACTGCGTCAAGATTACATAAAACAAGGACATCATAAAGTAGTACAGACCACAGACCCCGAGGACATCTTCCTTTAAAAATACTCCCTGTGATGTTCAGTGTTCTGCTAGAGGCTGTTGGCATCCCACAGCATGCATTTGCATATAAACAAATGAGAATGATTACCGCACGCCAGTCTGTGGTAAGAAGGTACAGCAGTTGGAAATGTTCTCTATACAAATGTACAACTCTGAAGGTGGATTCCACATCAAATAACCTTACTTTGGTGTTTTCAGTTCAGCAAATCTTGAATGGGAAAAAGCATATTTGTGCTCAGCCAGGTACCAAGAGGTCTAGAGTTAGGTTTTTGCTTGACTTATTATTTTTGATCAAACAAATTCAAAACAAATATACATATATACAGTATACTTTTCCCAAAAAAGCTATTTAATGTTATCGCACTGGATTAAAACTTACTGAGGGTTAATTTGTTCAGTCAGAGATAATATACACTGGATAATTTGGGGGATTTATATACATATATAATTTTTTTTCTAACCACCCTTATATGCATCTCCGTTTAAACAAGGAAATAATACACAATTATGAATATATAAATGCATTGCATGTACAAATGTATTTTGAATGTAAATGAACATTCAGTACCATGTTCAGTGCAGTTAAATGTCATTTGTTGCATAATGTAAATTACCAAAGGAAATATTTTTGACGTTTCTCTTATTATTATAAACATTATTATTATTATTATTATTATTATTATTAATAAATATATATTTAATTAGTAAGATAGATAAAATTAATAATAGAAGTAAACAGAGCCTAGATGAGATAGATGATAGATAGATAGATGATAGATAGATGAGATAGATGATAGATAGATAGATGATAGATAGATGATAGATAGATAGATAGATAGATAGATAGATAGATAGATTACACAATGCAAATGTTATTGACTGAGCTTAAACTGTATTGATCCTGGGGCATTCATTAAATGCACATTGTGCCCCTTCACTTACAACTCATTTTTTACCTCTAGCTTAAGAGTTCAAGCACTAGCATTTTGTACTTGTATGGAAAGTGACAGTTCAGAGAATCATTTTTAGGGCATACAAGCTCTTTGATTTGAATTTCAAAAGGTGAAAGGAATTGCACATTTGAAACTACATGAAACTGCACACTTGAACTCCACATGGCGCGCAATATTTTGTGAAACAGGCATTCCAAGAAACAGGTCTGAAATAAAATGGCAGTGAGTTATTGTTCTCTGGCTGCACGGTGTTCTTTCACTTGTATGTCTATAACGCCATCTGCGCATTAACTCCAACATTTCTTTTAGGAACAAAGGGTAGACAGGCCAAAAAACATGAGTAACAAAGGGCAAGAAACCAAGAAAGGGAGAGAAAGTGGAAAAAAGAAGGACTGTTAAAATATTGAAGGGTCTCCGAGGCGTTGACACACAATGACCTGCCCTAACCTCTGCAGCTCAAGCTGTGACACTAAGTAAAAACCTCTGCCACTTCTTAAATTTTAACCACGTCAAGCATGCGGCAAGGGGTGTCTCTGATGGCACTGCAGGACACTAAGATATCCCAGAGACCACCTAAGCAACATGGTGGATACACCGTCCCCACAGCCCTGGGACAAAAAATAAATAAATAAATAAAAATAGCGCCAGTTTTTAAAATCTTGTTAATTGGACTCTGAGTAATGGAGGAAGAAATCTTGCATTCGACTCTCTATTGATCATGGCAGCAGTAATTAATCAAATCATGATAAAATGAGCATAATGAAAAGAGCATAATTACCAGCCGCACACTGTATACAAAAAGTTGAGCGCATTTTCTGCATTTTGAAAAGTTTACTATGGCATGCGAAAATAGAAGGCTATGAGGGATAGATTTACAGTCTTTACAATGTCACCCACATAATGGTCCTAGATCACGTAATTTTCACAATTCACAACATTTAAAAGGGTTTTAGCAAGTTTTTTTTTAACTGAAACTTTTTCAGACAGATGTTTCATCAGCTGAAAAATTGCTATGTTGTTTAACAAGAGCACAGTCTATTGAACGCACTGTACTTCTATCCCTCGCAGCCTATTTTCATTCCTGTCAACAAAAAATAAAGATTACTTTTTGGAATCAGTGGTTCCATGAAGGATCTTAGAAGAGTCTTTAACATCCATAAAACTCTTGCATAAAAGGTTTATTATAGTGGGAAAAGGTTCTTAAGATTTTTTTTTTAATATATGTTATTCAAACTAAGTTTTAAGAACTGATCACTGAAAGGTTCTCTGAAGTACCAAAAATGGTTATTCTACGCATTGCCAAAGAAAAAGTTTTTCTGAAAAAGTTTCAAAAATAAATTTTAATGACTATAACTCCACCAAAAAATGAACATTCTGTCATCATTTACTCAACTTCATTTTGTTCTTCACTTACTTTCTTGTGTAGAATACAAAAGAATATATTTTGAAAAGCACTGGTGTATAACATATAATTTCACTGGACATTTTTCAAAACATATTTTTCATTTGTTTCATAAAATAAAGAAACAATATAGGTTTGGAATAACATGAGTGAGTAAATGATACCAGAATTTTAGTTTTTGTGTCAACTATCCCTTTAAATCTTAAACATTTCATAGAACGCAGCAACACTTCTCAAGTCCCTATTCGGGCCAAGATAATGTTCCTCTTTTATTCTTTTTTTCTGTCATGTAAAGTTATTCTGTGAAACAATGCACCCGGCACGTAATACACGCCGCATTGAGTTTTTAATTTAACTAAACCAGATTTGTGGCAACACAACTAATATGGCCTCATCCATCTTTATCACACAACACTGCGGCCTCGGACTAAACAGCTGTGAACGTAATGACTCTGTTGATAATATTGCTGGTCTCCGTGATTGTGAAATTCACAAAAAGCTCTTCAGAAAATTAACTGCTTCAACAGAAACACCTCCCATCAATTTAATAATGGTGTTAACGATTTATATTGAAAGTTGCATAGTAAAAGATTTACGTGACGTAAGAAACACACACACAGACAGAAAGAACCACTCACACCCCTCTAGGCCCTTTCATCCGACTGCCATTGTTCTATCTGTCTTTCTCTTCATGAAATAATTGTCTCTCACTTTCTCCCTTTGGCCAGAACACTGTGTCTATGTCTGATAGAAGAGAAAGATGAGGTATGACAATCTCAAATGATGTCCTTTTGCCTTTGACCTGTAAGACCGAGGCCACTTTTGCTCTGCAGTCACTCTAAATTCTAATTCAGTCCTTTACTCATCACTCATGATTTTGTTGTTGTTGTCATCTAAAGTTTTGTGTAATAACACATTTATAAGTTTGTTATTACACATTTATAATAACAATTTTTTAGTTCAACAACAACAAACATTTTTTATTCTAGAATAGAGGTTTTCACACTTTGGTTCTGGGACCCCCAGTGGGTCGCAAGAGGGTGTCAGAGGGTCCACAGATATAGGTTCAGAGAAAAATACAGTAAAAATATAAAGATTACTACTACTACTACTGCTACTACTACTAAATATAATTAAATCATATAAAATAATAATAATGATAATAATAATAATAGTGAGATTATTCAGCTATACACTTAACAGTACTCTGAAATGTGGGTAGAAAAAGAAAGTAGCAAACTAGTTTACAAAAGGATACAACAAATTACAAAATATATAGCTAGCTTTATATTTTAGAAAGAGGGATTCTAATCTCTCAGGAAGGGAATCGTCATATCTGGGGGTCAATGCCTACATTAAAAAACGGATAATCTGAAACTGTAATGAAACATGGAACTCAAAGAAGAATTTACCAAGTCCCCATCCAGTCAAACATGGTTCTTGATAAGAAGAGGGTTCTTTACTTAATGTGCTGCTAAGAAATAGATAAAGATAGCTTTGACAAATGTATCTCATGAAGCCATGGGCAAAGTGATTCTGCTTTAATTGAAATAAAAATACAGAGAGATGTATGGATTGTTAAATGTGTGATAGTACTTTCCCCCTTTCTTCTGTCATTTCCTGAAATTGTGATTAGACCAAAAGACTGAAATATAGGGTAAAGCAGAAGCGCTGCAGAGAGTTCAAATGAGTCAGGGAGGAAAATGTCAAGATAAAAAATGGAATATCCTGAGGTGCAATGGTCTCTCTCTCTCTCTGTCGTATACACACTCATTGTCTCTTGCTTTTCTCAGCCACTTTTCCAATCACACACACACACACACACACACCACACCACACCACACCACACCACACCACATTTTCACACACACACAAAGAAGCAGCGGTTGAAATAATCTAAGATAGACACACAAACTCACACACTCGGTACAACCCTGAGTAGAGCTGACGAGATCAAACTGGACTTCAGTGGGTTTCATTTCTCTTGTACTCACTCTATCCCCTCGTTTCTCCACTCTCTGTCTGAGTCATCCAACCCTGCCCTCATAACAAGTCTCTGCAGCACTGCTTTTAGAAGAAAGCAAAGCAATTGCACCCTGACAAACACTCCGCCATCTTGTCTCCACCAAAACAGGAAAAGAGAGAGAATGTGTTATGGTGAAATACATAAGTCACAGAGTGACCCAGCCATAAGAGCAGGGGCGGACTTACCCATTAGGCAAAGGTAGGCGACCGCCTTGGGCCCCCAAAAGCCAAGGGCCCCCTGAGCATGCTCTTGATATATGTATTTTAGGTGTGTAACTGTATAATTGCCTTTTAAATTATTTTTTAAGTTTTATTTAAATTTGTAGTTAAAACAACTAAAAATAAATGTATTTTAAAGTTTATAATTAGACAGCCTTTGCACACAGGCTTACGCTGAAAACAACAAAATGGAACCTCAAGGTTGATCTAGGAAAATGTGTGCAAATGTATAGGGCCCCATTCCTATATTTTGCCTGGGGCCCCCAATTCACTAAATCCGCCCCTGCATAAGAGCTACTTATGAAAGGGAACACACATCCTGCTTCGTCATGCTAAGGGTAATAGAGGTTAAGTGTGGTAAATCACATCGCTGTAGAGGATGTTCTTTGCATTTTAATGTCGATATGTCATGCTGCTTTGAAGAGACACTTGCATCAACAGTTGTTCTGAAATAAAGCCAGACTTTATCTAGTCTTGCTTAGCCAGACCTTTTACTAACCAGCGTAAGGTCTGGTCCACAGCGCGGTTTATTCTGGCCAAGAAACACCCACTTAAGAAGAGTCAATGATTTTACATAATGCTGTGGTAGTATGTGAACAGAAAAAAAGAATATTAAGAATATTCAATTAGAATATTAAATTCTGTCTATCTTAAAAAGTAATACATGCTGATTATTTCACAGACATCATTTAAAATGCAATAAAAATAATATACAGTTATGATTGTTGACATCTAACTTACCTCTTAATCAATGCCTTAAATAAAACTCTTTATTCATTAAATAAATTAAAAAATTAAAAAATATACTCTAATCTATCTAATTTTGGGTTCAGTAAAATCTTTTGAAAGAAGTTTCTTATGATTGAGAAGGATCACTTTATTTGATTAAATATACAGTAAAAACAGTAATATTGTGAAATACAAAAATTTTCCATTTAAATTTTTTAAATATAATTTATTTCTGTGATAGAAGTTTTCAACAGCAATTACTTCAGTCTTCAGTGTCACATGATCCTTCAGAAATTATTAATTGTTGCTTAATATTCTTTTTGGAAACTGTGATACATTTTTTTTCTCTGGATACTTTGATAAAGAATTTCATTTTTGATCAATTTAAAGCATCCTTGCAGAATAAAAGTATTAATTTCTTTTAAAAATGCCTGTGATAAAATGACAATAATGCAGTTATCAGTGCTTGAAATGATTAGAAATGTTTTTTTTTTTTTTAAGCCTGTGTATGATGCAGTTTTCTGCGTAATTCCCATCATCTACAGTCACATAATCATGAATGTTCTCTGAGGCTTCATTGCTGGAATCCGCTCATTAAAGGATACACGCAGCTGACAATCCGATAAAATGATTTTTCAAGCATTGCTGCTCATTGACCATGTTGCTCGCGGAGCCCACAGATGGCCTGTCATTTTAAATGTGTCAATTATGATGTGATTTCCCATAACATTGGCTAATCCAGTTCCAAAAGTACCCTTAAATAAGTCACGCAGATGTTGAAAATGCAAATGGAAGCAGGTGTTTACTTGCTTTTCATACAGTATCTCTGCTGTTGAAAAGCAGACAGTTACTTTTAGGAAAGTTACGATACGGAGAAAGCCGTTTTAAGTTTCTCCTCCACGTAATCTCTCCATTCAAACGGCAAGACTTCATTTCTAAGACTGTAACGAATAACCACCGGGGGCAGCGTGAGAGGTAAGATAAATAAAATCCAAAATTGCTTTGTCACTGCTTTCTATCACTTCGCGCTGTCCGCCGTTCCTATCTCTGCGATCTGCTGATACCTCAGGGGAGAAACTTCAGGTACGTTATCCAGACATGAATCATAAACTTCCACATTAATATACTTTTGGATTCCATTCAGAGCCCGTAAGGACTCTTCGCTTTGGCTTTTTTCTGTAGCCTGTGAGCGATTGTGGCGGCTTTTAATGAAGACATTCACACTGCAGGGATAATGGTGTGATTTAGGCCCTATGTTCAAAAAAATCCTGGCCTCTTTAGTGCACATTTAAGCTTTCTACAGCCTTAGAAGCTTTAGAACGACCGAGAAAGAACAGATTGAATTAAAGAATGGGATTCAGAGAAAGACTGATACACAAAAGCTTCATGCTGAAGGTTAAAAAGCATTAAAAACATTATGGAAGAACATAGCATAATTTTTCTTTCTTTAAATGATATATTTTCTAAACGCTGAAACAACAGCAAATGTTTGTTTATGAGGCCATTTAGTCAGGTCATTACTTGATTGCTGCCTAAGGTCCAAATGCAAAACCAGGGGAGCATGAAATTTGAAAGTTTTATCTTACTGAAGCGTACAACGCAAATGCCTCAGGTTTAACGGATCACAAGCGCGGGTATAGAACCTACATTTGATTCCTGAGGTGATGCATCACACAAATCTAAATCGTTAATACTATTAGTATTAGAGATTAGAAGTAGTTTAGTGTGCTTCAGAATTCAAAACCATTAGAAAAAAGGATCATTTCTAGACTCTGCATCCGTGTCACAGAGTCTTTGCACTGCGACAAACCGAATATCAGTACAACACTGGAGATGAAAAGCCAAGCTTTAAATTGGCTATCTATTCAGGCAAAGCCATACTTGCAGCAAAAGTCTCTGAATTATTATAATTTTAAATTATAATTGAGCCGTGCATTGAAAATCAATGAAAATGTTAAATTACCACATTCACAGAGAGAGATGCATGAGTGCATTTCAACAAGAGATCTGGCCTTGAATATTTTCTCTAAAAGGACAGCTCGCTTTCTAACGTAACAGCGCCAGAGAGAGAGGAATAACAGTAAATTTTGCTGGTGCTTTTCTGGTAATTGGACTGAAAATTGAATGTAATGTAATCACTATTCGTCTATGTACTGTGTACAGCAAGTGCTTTTACTGTACACTGAAATATACATTTTTTTTCTTGAATTACTTGCAAGAGACTCATTTCTTTCCAAGGCCAGCTGCTTTCACATCTTTAGTACTTCCAAACAACCTTTGGCACAAGAAACAAATCATTTCACTTTTTGAGGACCAAGGTTTTGTAACTGTATTAAAATGGAATTAATTCAAAATGTATAGAGACTTAGTAGTAGCTTAACTTTTTCATGTTTTTACCTCTTACCTCTTACCTCCCCGTCCCAAAGAAACCCAAAATTACTGGACTTAATGACTACAGACCTGTGGCTCTAACGTGTGTGGTCATGAAGTCTTTTGAAAAACTGGTGCTGGCCCACCTGAAGGACATCCCACCTGAAGGACATCACTGGACCCTTGCTGGATCCTCTTCAGTTATCTGTGTTTTTTTTGTTCTGTCACTGTCATTCTGTTACACTGTGGAAGCTTCTGTCACGAAAACAAATTCCTCGTATGTGTAAACATACCTGGCAATAAAGCTCATTCTGATTCTGATTCTGATTCTTAATTTCATTAGATATATATTTATAAGTTTATAACAAAATTTATCTGTCATATATCATATATGTCTTTGCTAAATTCTCACTTATCTCAGGTGGGGGAGTTGTTTTTGGTTTTGGGATTGTGCGTCTCAACAGACAGCTGTGGTGTTAACAACACACACTAGATAGCTGATACTCAGATACACGCAATTCTGCTTTAAAAAACAAAATAAAAAAATAATGCTAATAAAATCACTCTGCTCTCTGCGTGAATATGGTCTGTTTTTTTCTTCACCCATTATGTTCCTCAAACGTTTAAGATACCGACTGCAGAGGGCGGTCTGTATGTTGATAATGATGTACGTACACACACACACACACACACACACACACACACATGTCCGGTCAGCTATCCTTGTGGGGACTCTCCAACCCTTGAGGTATCAGAAGTGGTTGCATCTTCATCTTTCCATCTGGTTGAGTTCCAAGTGGAGACTCGGTGATCTGTGGTCGATCTGTAGTGACAGAAGCTTCTCACTGCGCTCACACTTATGAAAACAGACCTTTTTTTTCTGAAAATATACACATATGTATGTATAAACATAAAGAAACATAAGTATGCAGTATCCACATTGCTCTCCTCAAGGGTACACGCTGTAGTGCTTTAATTGGAGAAATAGACGCCACTGAAAGCAAGTGTTTACATAACTGATGGAGCAATGCTAACGCTACAGGCAAAACCCTGACTGCCATCTGAGAGAGCGCCAAGTCACACACAAAACCATTTGAGCACTTTAATGTGGGGAGACTTTGCTTACAATTGTTTATAATACATAATTTCAATGAGCTTTTCATTTAGCAATTTTTTTTCTAGAATCTAGTATCAAAATCTTCTTAAATTCAGGTTTACATTCTCTAAGGTGAGTTTTAAAGGAGCTCCCCCAAAAATTAACCCATATGATATTCTTTGTTATGCGAAACACACACACACACACACACACAAAAAGCTATTCTGAGGAACCTCTTTTCACTCATACACTCAAAAGTCAAAATGTTCATTTTTGAATTCTTAAATGGTTTTATTGTTTCAGATCTGCAGTTGACCGTCATTGGAAGTTTTCTTCTCTCTTTGCCTCTACGGGCAGAAGATACATATGCAGACTTTTGAACATCACAATGCAATTGCGGTGCTGGAGCACGTAGCTACCGCCAACTCCACTGCTGCCCCTCAGGGCCCAGGAACTTTTTAATCTAATTAAAACAAGCTGAGAGACGAGTTGAAAGATAAGGTCGCCACGGGGAAATGGAGGAAGCGTTTTGCCAATGTGGGCTTATCCTCAGCTTCCATGACAGTAACGAGTTATCAGGCTTTGAGCACGTGGTGGTAGCATAGGGACCGAGCCACCAACCGACTGACAACTTTGGAGTGCGGGTGGGACTCACTGTCAGTGGTTGAGACACTGTGACTGACAGGGTAATTAATCACACAGTTTGGACAGAGTGAAGCAAAAGCAGGCAACTTTCCATCTTTCAGCAGTAAACCATTTGTTTTTCATAGTAAAGTAAAGGACAGCCAACATATTAAAAAAAATCATTTTGGCACTATGCAGCCATGCTTAATTTATAAGTCAACTCTTACACTTATTATCAGATTTCATTATACATCTGGTCCAGATTTAGTGTAACAAGCGTTTTTGATTGCTCAACACTGTTGGACCAGCAAATACTGGTACAACTGAAACAAAAAAAACAAAAACAAAACAGATTAGAGTGTAACCATCTTGCAACAATAGCAGAACCATTTTAATATGTGGTATTTATACAAATAATAATAATAATAATAAAAAATATCAGAAAGACTATAGCGGGAATGTTTTAAAAGTAGGCCTATTAATAACTAGGTAATTATATGACAGTTAAGTGTTTACAAGTGTAGGATATCAGACCGAATCAGACAATCTAAGATTTGGTCAAACATGGCTGAAACCTGAGGAGCCCAGAATT
>NW_015642811.1:1910817-1913023 GCF_001515625.1 Sinocyclocheilus rhinocerous
CAGAATCAAATGAAATAAACAGAAAAGGAAAAAGAGTCTGCTAAATAAATTTCAATGTGTATGAAATAATACATTCTGTTGTTGCCTTCAGGTTATACACAACTTCATAACTGACATATGCCTTATAGACCACCTACTAAGACAAAACTGCAACCCGCATTGACATTTTCCCTCTTTGAAGTATTTTAATAAGGCTTTGTCACTGTTCAGGAAATGTAGCAAGCCATTAGTTTATGGCTGCCATTAGTTTTCATATTAGCTCATTTAATTTCCATTTACCAAGAACTGTTGGAGAAAACAGGACCCACATATTCCATCCCTCCAACTGGGGCAGCTTGACTCCACTGGTTCTCAGTGAAGTCATGTCCCCTACTTAAAACCGTAGAAAGAAACCATTTCCCTCTGAGCAGTCCAGAATGACAGATCTAGTGAACTTGAGGAACCCTTGTTGTTTACTGTGGATCCAGGCAAGGCTTAATAATTAACTGTGCTCTACTGCATGCAGGTAAAAGCATAGTTTTATTACGGGATGACAGTCAAAGTACACATTGTAAAAGCTTTAAATAAACAAATAAATATAAATCCTACACACTGTGTACTGCTTTATACAAATTTACATAAAGAAAAAAAAACACTGCTTAAAGAAATAGTTCATAGTTCAAATTGTTTTTTGCTTCACAAGACATTAATTTATGGACTGGAGTCGTGTGGATTATTGTGATGCTTTTATCAGCTGTTTGGACTCTTATTCTGATGGCACCCATTCACTGCATGCAGAGGATCCATTGGTGAGTAAGTGATGTGATGCTAAATTTTTTCAACTCATCTACATCCTGGATGGCCTGAGGGTGAGTAAATATTCAGCACATTTTCTTTTTTTGGTTGAATTATAAGACCTATGAACATCCCACAAATGAGATCTCATAAATATCTTAACAGTTTATCCTACACAGCAATGAGATTATATAGAGACCACATGGAGAGTCGTAAAGTCATTTCTCATAAAATTCTTCAAAGACTAAATTATGTTAGCTATGCCATCTACAGCACTATAATCTTATTGGATGTCAACAATTGTTTTGGTTGTGTCTATTTATATTTCTCCGTATGAATTCTATCAGAAACATGTGGGACAAAGTTAACTGTGAAATCCATTAATTCTCAAAGAGCAACCTCTGAGCAATAAACAAATCCTTTGGGAAACCAAGCTCTATTAGTGAACAAAAGTTCTGGATTTTTTTATGTGGATCAGAGCGGGTTGCTGTTCTCATTGTTTTTCAAACACATATGTGTGTTGACACTCTGATACGGTTCGCACTTTTCATTTCCATATGCTCATGGCTGGATGGAAATGACATTAAGTCACAAATATCTCTGAGGCATGAGACATCACAGACAATTCCGTGACAATGAGAACACTATGAAAAGAGGCAATAGTATGTTGCGAGAAGGAGAGCTTTATGACCCCATGCTGTTTTGTTTCGAAAGAGGATGTCAGGAGGCACATCGGTCTATAAAGCTGCTGCCATAGGCCCTCATTAAAGTTTCCTGTGTGGTGGATGCACCCAGTGGGCTTTCATATTTCCCTTTTTTCTGTTTACGGAGCTGTATAGCTGCTGACAAAGATGAATTCATCATACTGAAGTATATATATATATATATATATATATATATAGTACTGTAAAAATGTATAATATTCGTAAGCTTTTATATGGCAATCTGGCTCCTCAATTTTTAATATAAGGGCTTGAAATGAACACTTTGTGGAAAATCTTTTGGGATTTTTAGCATGCAGTGAAGCCACTTTAGATGAGAACAAAAAAGATTTTAACAGATGCAATTTTATATTCTTAAGATTTTGGAGGCATCAGAGCACTCATGTACAAAAACTAACTAAGCATAGTAAGCTGCTGATAACATATTTAAAAAGTATGCAAAGCAGCTAGTATTCTATTTATTTATTTAGCTGTTTATTTAACAGGCACAATGCAGAATAGCAGTGCAGATGCTCTACATACGGGCTTCTAGCTAGTGGCTAATTTGCAGCCCCAGTCCCTGGTAAGGCTTTTAAAATACAAAATATGTTAATTCTGAAGCTGAAAACTAGGTTATCAACGGTCAAGGATCAAGAATTATGTAATCAATGGCTTCATTTATATATATATATATATATATATATCCTGCTGCACACACACTAAAATATGTA
>NW_015642811.1:1913038-1922931 GCF_001515625.1 Sinocyclocheilus rhinocerous
TTTATTTTACCATTTTTTTCTTATGCTCTAAACAATGTAATGACATGAAAAAATACTAAATTCACAAAGCTTTTTATTTCTGGTTCTCAGGAGGATATATATATATATATAATTTTTTTTTTTTTCAGAATACTGGCATATATTATTTATACATTATTTTTTTGTCTTTTGTCTTTTTTTTTAATTTGTGAATTTATGTTATGCTTGGTTATGTATATTTATTTATTATAAAAACACAATAGGAATAGTTCTAATAAACAATAAAACAAGGACATCGTGTTGTTGGCTTTAAATGTTAAAAATTAACTTTGTTCGTTTCCTGGGTTAAAAGGCCAATTTAATAAAGTTTTTTAATATTTTTTATTTTATTTTATTTTTTTTTATTTAATATATATATATATTTTTTCAACCATAATGAAGACAAGGTGGGAAAAAAATAATTTGACAAAAAATTGACATGGAAAAAGTTTTTTTCCCCTCAACTAAAAAAAAAATCTTGTCAACTAAAAACCTGTCAACTAAAAAAAAGTGTTGTTGACTAAATTTAGATGCCATTTTAGTAAAGTAGAACTGGATAAAATGAATGAATGAATGAACAAATAAATAAATAAATGTTATTATTAAGATGTAGAATTTCTGTAGCGCTTATGTTTCAACATTAAAACATTACAACAAATTAAAAATTAATTCTTAACCTGCTAACTAGGTTAACTAAGATACTAGGTTAACTAGGTTTATTATAGGTTATTAAAGATCAAATGTTTAATCAATGGCTACATTCACCCAGACAGTGTGAATGTATTCACTAAAAGACATGACTCTCAAATGCCCTTCTCTTACTCACAATAACTCTGTAAACACCATAGCAGCAGATAACAATTCTAAACATCAAGTCTTTGTTTTGCTTATTTACAGATGTCATTTTTTTATCCCTATTTCAACAATTTCAGGCATCTCCCGCTGTTTTCGTCCTTTCAGACATGCATTTCCCCACTGTCTGCTTCACCCAAACATTTTACAGGAGTTATGTCTCAATCTCTAACAGCACAATACCCCTATTTTCTGGAATTTTTTTCATAACCTGAGAGAGTATGACAGCTCTAACATTAGAGTCTGACTGCAAAAAGAGCAAACCTCATGACATATGTATGCCGATGATGCAACGGCCAACTAGCTGACTGCGGATCCACCCATACATACACACACAACCAAACTGGCTGTAAAACTTCAGCTACACTGTAGCTGTCAATATAAAATAACTAAAATATGTATGCACAGAATCATATTTGGCTCTCTAAATAGCAGCACTTTTCACACAGTGAAAATGCCAGTACGGTTCTGTCCAATATCACTTTATGTCCCTTTAAAAATACGTCTATACAATTAAAAAGAGAATATGATTATTTGTGCGCATGCTTTTGTGCATGGCCTGTCACTTCTGAAATGAATGGTGCTCATAACAGAGGAGTCATAACCAATTCTCCTCCACTTGCCTGTCGGGCAGAGAAATTGCTGATGCTCTAGATTTCCAAGGTAAAGAGAAGATTAAGTGTGGACCGCTGGTGTGTCCTGCTCCATACAAATCTAAGCTGAAGATAAAGTAGTGCTTTGTTCATGTCAGATTTAGTTCCTTATGTGAGGGAAAGCCATTTATGGTATATTAGTGCCATGAAGGTTTCAACCTTTGGGATGTTTTTACTTGTCAGAGTGATGGGATTTATACGCAGGCTGTCTCAAGGTTACACATTTGTCTGAAGGCTTCACATCACAATAAATTAAAGCTACCGGCAGCTTTATTGTAGACACCATAATTATAGCTTAGGCCATCATGGGCAAAAGTCCAGTGATAGTGAATGTCACAGTCTACAAAAAATAAGTAAAAAGTTTGAACTTAAGAAAAAAGTTTTGTGTCATGTTTGGCTATTCATAAATGCCTAAATCTATTTCAAAACAGCCCAAAAGGCCACATTTCTAGGAATAAAGAAACAGAGTGAAAGGAAAAACAAACAGAAGTAAAGCACAAACATTTATAGAAATAAGCAGTTGATCTATAATCTCAAATTTTTGGGAGAACAAATGTTGACCCTGTAGGCACTTTCAAGCAGTGAAGTATTGATTTAGCAAGTTTTCAGTGCAGAAGAGCTAGACAAATGCAAAATGCAGCATGTACTTTTGGTGATGACTATAAATCTGCTTGGATAGAGAGAGCCAGAGGTCAGATTTGTTGTTCCACACAATTACGTCAAACAAGTACACCCTCACAAAACAACTGAAATATCAGTGTGCATTAAAACACTAAATGCTCCACAAAGCATGAGGCAAATGGCCATTTAAAAGGACATCTTTTTGTTGCTGTGGCTTTAAATGTAAAAAAATGAACTTTGTTCTTTTCCTGGTTTAAAAGGCCCCTCATAACAAAATTACTGATGAAAATGCTCTCTGTTTTATTTAATTATTTTTTCAACCACAATGAAGGTAAAAAAGAAAAAAAAATGGTTGATAGAAATCTGACAAGACATTTACATCAACTAAAATTTTATTTTCCTCAACTAAATTTAGATTTAATTTTATTAGAGTAAAACTGACTAAAATTAATGACTACAAAATGTCAAAATATTGACTCAATTCTAAGCATTATTGGCAAAAAGACAAAATATGACTAAAGAAATTGTAAAACTGCATCAAAGACACATAAAATCCCTTGTTACTAATTATAATACAACATGATAAACAAGTGAAAAAGATTTATTCAAAAAATACAAAATTTAATCGTAAATGTTTTACAAGAAATTTTTTTTTCTACTTCAAAATTTCGTTCAATTCAATGTTACTTGCGGTTTCTTTTTAATTGTTTGTGAAATTCATAATCACTTTCTGAGTGAAAATTGTTTCTACACCATTTTTTCTTCAGTGTGGATGTGTATGCATGAAAAGAGACTCTTCATCTTCTTCCAGCTTCTTCTAGATACTGCGTTGGCTAATTAATTAGACAACACGCTGTCAGACACTGTGTGCAATGGTTTCATGCCACACAGACAAAGCAACAGCAAAATGCATTCATGTGAGATCCAATGGCATCAAGGCGTGAGGACAAAACCATATAGGCAATAAATACTGCAGTGGTACATTCACGAATTCCTCCAAGACAAAACAAAGCATAAATAAGTCTGAATAAGCTCTAACATCACCCTTTAAACTCATTTACTGTCACAGCCATTCTTTTTCAGGATACTCTGCATGCAACTGCTAGCAGTCCGGATGTACTTCTGTGATGAGTTTGTTAGCGGTGCAGCTTTTTAGCTGCAGCTGGCGGGGCATCCGCCCCTGCTGCATTCGATTATTGTAGCCGCGCGATTTAAACACTGACCTTATCTAAACTGACAAATGGGCAATTCTCTCTCTCCTCAATCACACATACCCAGCGTGCTCTAGTTTCTTATTTACAGCCTATTTTTCAAATGCCACATTTGTTTCTGTTTACACCAAGGACTGAGGGCCATCAGCTGTGAAGCATTGTTCAGATGGGCTTCACCCCCGAGTGAGTTGCGGCAGGCGGATACGGCACTATATTCACGTTTATCTTTGTGGGTCAGATCTGGCATTCACCAGTTTGCCTTTTTTCATGCTGGCTTAGCGCTACAGTGATGAAGGGGGAAAAACACACCCTTACAAACAAGAGAGTTGTATGGTCATATTCTCTCTTTATCTACAGGGTTTCCCAATAATGTACCACTTCTAATTTCTAACAATGGTGTGTTATGAGCAGTGAACAGAAATGAATTAAATAAATAAATAAATAAATAAATAAATAAATAGTCTGTTCACTGCTTGTATAAGTTTTTTTTTCTGAATATTGCCAAACACATTTTTTAAAACTATTTTGTATTGATTATAAATATAAAACAACTATAAATAATACAATATATTTTTATTAAATAAATAAAATGAACATACCTAAATTAATAAATGAATAAAAATATCATTTATTTATTTAACTGAGAAGTCTATTCACTGCTCACATTATATTATTTTTATCCTGAAAATCGCACATAATGTATACATATTTTTATAGCTAGTGTATTTTTTGGCAGTTTTATTTGAGTTTTATCAGTTATGTATTTATTTTATTATAAATATATAATCAAACATATTTAAAAAATAATAAAACTTATATAAATAAATAAATAAATAAATGCATTCTGTACTGCATGTTTCAAATTAAAACACTCACGAAATCTCTTAATACTCATGTGTGTTTAGAACTTATGTAATTCTGCCATCCTTGTATTAAAAGACAAAATCATCTTTAGATTCAAATATGAAACCTATGACCTCATGAAAGACCTCTGCACTCTTCTTCAACCTCCTCTCCAGCGCCACAGGGAGTTCAGTTCACTGCAAGCCTCTCAACTACACTATGTCCCGACTTCATGAGGTCAAACCCAAGCCTCCCATGGTGCTGAGTAGGTGTGATTTTCTGACCTTAGCATGTGTGCGCTTAGCATTAGCATAGTCTCTCTTGAATTCAGGGGTGGTTCTAGGGTCAGAGAATATTCTGGGTTTAGTCAAGACCTTTGTGAATGCATATAGGCACCTATTTTCATAAAATTTTGAAAAATCATACTTTGATGTGCACTGTGTACTGATAACTGTTTGATCCAATTAACTTTAAATGTCAGTATTTAATTTTATGTCTGTGAAACATCATATGTTTACTTCATCTAGATGGTGGAATACTTTGGTCACAAAGTCAGCAAAAAAGTTTAATTTCTTCACTGTTGTAAGCAGAACAAAACAGTGTGACACCAACCAACCAACCTACCTGTTCACTTCAGATTATTCACTTGTCTGTTCACTTCTCATATATATATTTTTTTATAAATATTGCCATATAATTTATATATATTTTTTAAACTAAACTTTTGTAATTTTTTTGTATTTGTTCTTTTTCAGTCATATATTTATTATAATTACATAATCAAAAATGTACAAATACAATTTTATATGTTTTTACTAAATAAATATGTATAATGTCTTAATAAAGTGACCATTAACATTTAATACTTTTATATAAAAAATATAATATTAATATATTTATTTTAGTGCTGTCAATCGATTAAAAAAATTTAACTGATTAATCGCACACTTTTTTTCTGAAATTAATCGTGATTAATCCCACCTAACATTAAAGTTAGCACATTATTAGGAAAGGCGATTTGCAAAGATTCATTAAAAAAAACCTTATACTCCTTCTGTAGGTGAAGCTGGATCACGAATGATTCGCGCAAAGATAGACGCATTAAGGTAGATCGGGGGTGCATTCCCTTTCAGAAACAAATGTGATCCACTGTGTCTTCAGCGGCTCAGATGTCGGGAGTAAATGACGACTGCTATGTTCATTATTACATTCAACAACAGAACACCTCAATCGCTTAGGAGTCATTCTTGTCTACATCCGCTCCGGCGTCGAAACAATGGTGGACTGATGACAGCTCACTCAGGGCGAGTCTAAGATAAGACGCCAGGACAAGTCTGTGCTGAAAAGCTACTGTCAATCAAACTATCGTGGGAGGGGCCTGAGATCATCTGAGATCGGCTCGATTTGAGAAAGGGGAATATGACCTCAAAGTTTGCCTCTCCATTCTACAATCTCCAGCATTTCATCACACACTGTAAAATTCAATTAAATATGTATTTATTTGCCTTTTCGTCCCCCTTCTGTTCAGTCAGTCAGCATCTCAGAGTCACACCCAGTGATCCTGCCTGTTTTGCAGGGACTTTAAGCTGGTCTCATGGTGGGCTGCGCATGCTACAGAGTATCCCGTCATGTTTGAAGTGGCTGACTGTGCGCTAAAAGGGTGAGACTAAAAGAAACTGAGAGATTCTCTCCCGCTGTGACTCCAGCTGCCACCAGAGAGCTTTGGATCTGCATTTTCCCATGCAAAGAGGTATAAGCCACCTGTGCTACTACTTAGCTTCCTATTGTCTGCACAACTGGAGAAAGAGAGAGAGATTTTGTGGATCTAAATGTGCATTACCCTTCAGACCCGGATAACTTGACTTGTAAGCCCTCATGCACATGCATGCGGTCAGCTCACAATTACACGACATTTCCATGCAGTTCACGTGTGTCTCTGTGTGTGGTGACTTACACATTCAGTGCTTCTTATTCACCCCTGTTTGCCAGTGTGCTAATGTGCTGTGCATTCATGCATGTCGTCTCGCAAGCAAGATACTTGACTATAAGCATATTGTAGCCTTTTCTGCACATGGACAGCCTACTTAGACAGAAGGGGTAAATCCAATTACACCTCACTTTAATGTGACATATAGGGGTGGGTAAATATGGAATCAATATTACAGCAAAACTATACATCTGTGCACATTTATAATTCCTTAAAATAACGCTAAAGTTCATTCATTCATTCATTCATTCATTCATTCATTTAAAATACTGCAGCCATAGCAGTAAGGGATGATGGACATTTAAAAATATGTTTGATATATATGAAAGAATCCCTCTTGCGGTTCATTAAAGAAACATTTAACCCATTAATGGCCTTATTAATAATATAATATAATATAATATAATATAATATAACATAATATAATATAATATAATATAACATAATATAATAGAATATAATATAATAATATAAAATAATATATTTTTTGAAATGGTAAATAAAAATTATTGGAGTATAATTAACAAGGAATTACATTTAAGTCTTTGTAATTATTTGTGAAATTTACAAGAAGTTTCTGAGTGAAAATAATTTCAAAGTAAATCCATTTTTCAGTGTAATATACATTTTTATATAATAATTCCACTTTTAAAATATGACATCATATGGATTTAGAAAATAAATAAGTAATTTTTTATAGTGTTTGTGTGTGTTTGTACGTGTGTGTGCGCGTCTATGTGTGTGTGTGTGTGTGTATGTTTGTATTGATGTAGAAACGCAACAGAACAAACACTGAAGAAATAAAACATCATCGTCTTATGTCTTGTAAATGGTTTTGGACACAATAAACTTTAATAGCATGTTTGTCTGTGCTGATAATGCATTACACAAGCACAGTATGAAAATGACCTAGTTACATCCAACACAATGCTGTCTCTTCTTCCTACACACAGCGCAGACACTCACACGCACACATTCACCACTGCATCAATAAATCATAAACAAGAAATAAATTAAACATTAATTCCAAGCTTGTGGATAGCCGCTCACAGTTGGCCAACAGGAGCCTCTCTTGCTCTAGCTCCTATCTGGCACAGCTTAATTAGGATCCTCATATTTCCAGTGAACAAACAAAAGAAGGGGAAAAGAAGCATAAGAAAAGCAGCAGGAGAACAGGACACTCTAAGTAGGTTAGAGCTCCCCTCTTGGGTCAAACTACCACAGCTTACAGTCCTAATAGCAAAGCAGTGAGGGGGGAAATGAGAGGAGGACAGAAATATTTTAACAGCCCCTGCTAACTCCTCTGAAAACTAAAAATCTGTAACCCTAAAGGCAGAAATACATCATCAATACTAAACTGAACACTGTAGAGTGAATTCACTGAATGTGAAATAGCGTTGCACTAAAATTAATTGTCATTCCTTTCACTGCAAACACACCACATTTATGTTTAAATTAGCAACCTCATACTGTAGATGCTAAAATAATGCTGTGCAAATATGGATTTGCAAATAATGAGCACAAAAGTAAAAAAAAGTGCTATTTCTTGCAATATTCCTTAAATAGAGATGTTTGTGCATTTTTATTGATCAGACATAAGTTAATGATCAAATGATTTTGTGGCATTGTTACCACTGATTTACATAATTCCTTTAGCAAATCATGCACTTAAAACAATAAAGAAAGCACACTGCAGATCTTTAGTATTCATCTTTAGTAAATTCTAATATCCGGTCTGACTGGAGTGGCTTGTTCTTTAAATGTCATCTCCAGTCTAATAGTTAAAGAAATCACATTCAAAAACCATGAAAATTAAACAGCAAAGTTTAAAAAAATAATGTGGCACACAGCAAAGTCTAAAATGGCTTTGTTGCAACATTTCATTAATCTAATCTGCATCAGATACTAGTTTTCACTCACTGCATGCAGTACCAGCAATTCTCTCATGGCCTTTTAAATGGCTCTGGATATTGATCCATGAGAGAAATCCACTGTTACTAAGTGCAAATTTGCTTTTTCTTTCAAAGCGAATACATGAGAGATACTGGATACAAGATCAGCAACTCACTTAAAAACAACTGTTTATTGAATAAAAATTTAATTTTCATGTGATCACATTTGACTAAACTAAGAATTTTTTTCAGTGATTTATTATCAATCTATATAAGCTTTCTATTATAAAAAAAAAAAGTAAAAAATAAACTGTTTCATTTAAAAAAAGCACCTGGCTGATGGTCTGTTTAGTCATATGTCCTCCTTTAATAGCAATTAACCGTGGACAACAACACGGCAAACAAACAAGTGGCCGTCGTACACCAATACAGCTCACATTTCTTTTAATTAAAAGTGTGCAAGATCGTGGCTGACATTTTGGCTGTCCCCTGTGAGTGAGTCTTTGGCTGAACAAGACTCATCTGGTCTAATTAAATTGCAACAGAAGCCTCACACTGACTGGGTTGTTGACTGGTGCTGAGACATGTGGTTGACACGCTGCGGTTTTACAACAGCATCGCTAGATAGTATACTCCTCCTAACTTCCACAGAGGTCTTGAATCTATTCCAAAAATTCTCACTCCATTTTCACGTCCGCATATGCACTAACAACTTAATAATAGCCTTTGCATGTGCATTCAAACGAAATCTCCCTGTTCCCTGTGGCAGACTCATAAGGGAAAAAGTTGTTATAGCAACTTTTATTCAGCACCACCAAAAACATCTGCTGATATTCGTTATCAAAGTCTTGGCAATCTTTGGATTATTATATGTATGTATGAATGAACCAAGACAGTACAAAACAGAACAAATAATCAATCAATCAATTAATCAATCTATCTATCTATCTATCTATCTATCTATCTATACATAAATTGCTTATCTCTCTTAAGTCTCTTATGTATGGACGTTTTTGCCACAGAATAGAATAGAATAAAATAAAATAAAATAAAAGGTAACTGTTATTATTACCTCTTTATCATATAAACTCGCAATTGCAAGATAAAGTCTGTATTGTGAGATAAAAAGTCACCTTTTTATTTTTTTATTCTGAGTGGCGGACACCACTGGACAAAAATAGTGAGATGTAAACTCAGAATCAAGAAAGAAAAAAGTCTGAATTGCGAGATGTGAACTAAGAATGTACTTATTACTTTCAGACTTTTGTGCCATAACTCAAATTCATTACAGTTTTTCTCATTTGCTAAGGCACACTTAATGAAACTGGGATCCACTTGATCTTCATCATCACATTCTTAGCACAGCAGAAGTCTTCTGTTGCAAATGTCTTAACACTTTTTCATTTGTTTCACACATTTTTCACACCCTTTTGCAAATCTCATTGAAAGACCACAAACCTTATTGGATTAACTGTGTTGAACAAAAGGAAAACATCTATTCACAGCTGATAGAAAGTACTTGCATAATTATGAATCTCTAATGCACCTGTGTGAAACTCGTTTGCACAACTCTTCAATCAGCAATCAGTCCTATATTTGGATCTGTATTTCAGCTTTACTGTATTGCCCTGTTGGCATAACAAACTGTGTCTAGATGTTTCATCAGTCCCATTTATGTGTCATAATGTCAATTTTAATATGCTTTGTTCAGATTTGATATTGTAATGCATTGTTTTACCATACAGTTACATGCAACTGGAATAATTTGCTTTTTTTTTTTTTTTTGGAGAATAATGAACATGAAGCTGAAGTAGCA
>NW_015642811.1:1927041-1967621 GCF_001515625.1 Sinocyclocheilus rhinocerous
ATTTGTTTCACACATTTTTCACACCCTTTTGCAAATCTCATTGAAAGACCACAAACCTTATTGGATTAACTGTGTTGAACAAAAGGAAAACATCTATTCACAGCTGATAGAAAGTACTTGCATAATTATGAATCTCTAATGCACCTGTGTGAAACTCGTTTGCACAACTCTTCAATCAGCAATCAGTCCTATATTTGGATCTGTATTTCAGCTTTACTGTATTGCCCTGTTGGCATAACAAACTGTGTCTAGATGTTTCATCAGTCCCATTTATGTGTCATAATGTCAATTTTAATATGCTTTGTTCAGATTTGATATTGTAATGCATTGTTTTACCATACAGTTACATGCAACTGGAATAATTTGCTTTTTTTTTTTTTTTGGAGAATAATGAACATGAAGCTGAAGTAGCACATCACAAATTTATGTGAACTAAGCCAGCTTCAACCTCTGTATAGTGAGGAGACGCGGGAGGAACATTTATTGGGCAGAGGGCCACTGTTGCAGTGCCAGGTCAGAGGGGCGCCAATATGTGCTGCCATCTCCAATTATGGTGTCCTATGCCACATACAAACTATCAGTTCAATGCAGAATGCCTCATCACATTTTTTGATGCACTAAATGAAAGGCTGGTTTCACCTAAAGAGAGAGGGCTGTTGATGGATTTGCCATGCAATGAGGTATTTCCATTGGTGCACTGCAACACTGCAAGGGAAAACATTCAATGTGAAGTTCTGAGTATTAACTCTTTGTTTTTTGATATTCCCACCCATACGTTTCCCTTTTTTAAAAACTCTATTCAACACTTCTGAGTTTGAACAGTGTTGTGGGCTACACTAAGTGGGCTTTCATATTGAAAGCTGTGTTTTGTATTTTGTTGTCCATTGTGGAATGATTGAAAGAATAAATTAATTTGACCACAAGTTGTGGTGTTTGATGGAAGTATTTGCTTATGTTCAAATGTTTGAGCTTCAGTTTCAGCCTGTGTGTTAACCGTTTTGAAAATGTGATGTCTTAGTGGACAAATGTGTGCAATTGAGAAAAACTGTAATTCAGTTAAAGCAAGAGATAATCATTATGCCAGCCAGCCAATCAATCAATAAATGCATATATACACTACATACTTACTTACAGACTTACTTACTTATTGTTGGTCATTCATTCTCTTCCTGTCGGTGCTTCCTTGACAGAATATGACTAATTTTACCTTTATACTGGCTTAGTACTGCTTACATTTATTGATTTGCTTGTGCAACAGATCTTGCCTGTGAGCTGTGTTTGACACAATTATACCTCCTCATTTTCAATAATTATGGCTTACAATTTTCAATAATTATGGCTTACATGCTTGTGAATTACCAGAGAAGTATTAAGGAAGATTTAGTATGGCATATTGAGGTCTTCTACTGCTACCATGCAAATTTTACTCAGCTGATGTCATCAGGAATCTGCTTTTGTCTTTTTCTCGTTACAAATGAGATCACAAGAGGGGTCTGTCTTTAACTAGATGAGTTAAAAATCTTACAGACACATTTTGAGGATTTCATCATCTCACTCCAAACCACATCAATGTTTTGACATTGCCCAGACTGGGAGAATGGTGAGCAGATTGTCAAATAAACCAATTCTTTGAGAATTTGCGAAAACATATTCTCGCTTTTTCCGCTTTCAATATGTTAAAAAATGTTTTACGCAAAATCTGCTCAGAACTGAATATGCCTGACGTCACTTTTTAAATAAACCATACTGTCTGTCTAAATGTTAGCCTAACTGTTTAGATGTGCAGGCACATCATTAGCCAAAGTTAAAAATTTTTTCCTCATTGTACGTGTGATGGGATGGCTTATTCTCGACGTCACTTGGACTGTGTGCGATTTCGATAATACCGATCCTCTCTGGTAAGTTTATTTTAAAGCTTTGGGATTCAAACTACATCAAATAATAAGGAAGCGTGATCGTTCGGCGTGCTAGATCGTGGTTGCCGCTTGGTAAGTTGGCCCTCGGGGGGTTTAGGGGTATAGAATTGGACACTAGTGTAGTAGTGGTTAATTATTTATTGTGTTTTTTTAACAAGAAAAGGGCTTTCTGTTGATCCCTTTGCGTGCTGGTGTTGGGTTGAACACTGAGTGTGGTGATGCAGTATGGAGCACGGATTGGGGTGTGAGTGAGGTTTGTTTCTTTTGAAGATTGATTGATAGTATCCCGGTCCATAAGCCCTCAGCCCTATACGTAATTTAGAGTTGTTGTTTTCGTGTTGTTGCTATTCGGTTAGTTTTCAATGAGTGATTTGTTAATTCTTCTCCTTTTCGTGTATAAACTCTCTTTTATGATAACTTGAGGCCTTGGCCTTCCACCCTGAGTGCTGTTGATTTGGTTTGTTTTATGTCTTAATAAAGATACTTTTGTATGGTGCTCGTGCCTCTGGTCCTAATTAGTGCACGAACTTGTGTGCTTTAATTTTTTATTTCCAATATTCTCTGTATAAAATATCAGAGTGGCGTAGTCGGTTTCAGTATAGTGGAGTTCTAAATCTTTAGAATTAGTCAGACCCTAGTGGTCTTTTCTTCCTAGCTCCTGCCACACACGCAAGCTAAGTGCTTAAAAAGCTATAGTAGGAACCAATTTTTTACTGTTGAATAGCAAGGAAAGTCAATATGCCCTCGCTGTGAAACAAAAGTGGATCTCTGATCTCTTTCCATACTAGAGCAGCTGAATATTTCAGTAATTTTGTATGCAGAGGTGAAGAGGGCGTTTTTGCATTGCATTGAGGTCATGTGACATTTAGCATGAGCCCTTCTTTGATCTTCAAGAAGAAGACAAGAGTGCAAGATGTAAAACTAAGTGTGATATACTCCAAGGAAAATATTGATTTGAAATCTATGTCGCACCACTGCCAAAGGGAACAATGCATATTTGAGGCTCATTATTTCCTGTTCAAAGCATGAAACTTTGCTCCGATCAGGCACACATTGTTTTACCTCAGTGTATTTAATTGCCATTTGTAACTGGCTCCGTCTCCCTCTGCTTTGTGAATTACACAGTAGCTAAGACTGAAATGTGTTAACTGTGACAAATAGCTCTGGTATTTAGAGTTGCATCTCTGTTGTTTGCTTATGCTAATGATATGAAGCTGGACACAAATATACCCACTCAGACATATCTATATTCCCTCTCTGAATCAGCAGCTTTATGACCTAGCGTATAAATATATACTGTAGTAAACAAGACTCATACTGTAGCACAAAGTCACTTATAATTCATTCTTAAATGTTAATATTAGATGTAATACTACAACAATTGGCTATGACACAGCTGAATCAATTTCTGTATACTAGATTTTTCTAATTGAAAACGGTTTCCACAAAATATTAAGTAGCATAACTGTTTTCAATATTGATAATAATAAGAAATGCTTCTTGATCACCAAAACAGCATAATAACATGATTTCTGAAGGATCATGTGACACTGAACACTGGAGTAATTAGGCTACATTTCATAAAAATTAAATATTAAAAATATATTAAAATAGTAAAAAAATAAATTAGAAAACAGAACCACATTGTAATAATATTTCACAATGTTGATGTTTTCATTGTTTTTATCCAATTTCTGTTTTTACATTTCTATCAAATACATAAATGCAGCTTTAAAACATATATATTTTTTTTACCTATATATATATATATGTTTGTATGTGTGTATGTATGAAGAGGAAAGGAAGAAAAAAAGAGAAAGAAAGGTAGAAATAAAGAAAGATAAAAGCACTTGGTCAACGTTCTTTCAGAAGTGCCTATGATGTAACCTACTGTAACTCCAGCAGCAAGATGAGACTGTAGATTGTGAATAGGATGGTGCTGTTTTATCAGTGCAGTGAATATGACACACAGTCACAAATATTCCATACAGAACTCAATATGTCCCTAAACAGACACATTAAATATTGCATCAGAAAAAGCAGGCAGAAGTGCACACCATTGTAGGAAACAGGGCCACAAATCTGCGGGATGTGCAGGCAAGAAGAAGAGGTTATCTGCAAGGCGAAGAATAGCAGAACTGAAAAGAAAGATAAAAGCACTTGGTCAACGTTCTTTCAGAAGTGCCTATGATGTAACCTACTGTAACTCCAGCAGCAAGATGAGACTGTAGATTGTGAATAGGATGGTGCTGCTTTTATCAGTGCAGTGAATATGACACACAGTCACAAATATTCCATACAGAACTCAGTATGTCCCTAAACAGACACATTAAATATTGCATCAGAAAAAGCAGGCAGAAGTGCACACCATTGTAGGAAACAGGGCCACAAATCTGCGGGATGTGCAGGCAAGAAGAAGAGGTTATCTGCAAGGCGAAGAATAGCAGAACTGAGAGAGCGAGAGAAATACATTTTTAATAGATTTTACAGGTGTATGTTCGCATGTGTATATACTGTACATGTGTGTGATTTCTTTTTTACCCCAGACAAATAGACAACCACTACACACTGATTTGTATAAGCTCTGCTGTCTGACCTCTACTGTACCACCGCTGATAAATTCATGCCTGACCACTGCACGTGTCCTTGCATGATCCCACCGATTACAACACAAAAAATGAAAGCAACACAAAGGAGAAACTTATTATGAATGTAACTCACACAGCAAGGTCACATGGACGTGGAACCAAACAATGTGAATCACAGCAATGCACTTTTACCCTGCAGGCCAGTGCTGAACAGTTTTGAGCAATAAGTGAAAGTGAACACTAACCAGAAAACGCTTAAAACATGAGGGATTCATAATGACACAAAGACAACAAAAAAAAAAAAGTGGTGTATAGCAGCATGCTGTCTAGAGATGAACACATTTTCAACCCTTGTTTTCTTAAATCCAAAGAGATTAACAATACACTTTGGAAGTTCATTCAGCGTTCAGGAATCTTATGAGACTATTGCTGATTTTCATGGAAGGATCAAAACCAAGGACACAGGAGCCACAGGAGACATGGGAGACCACTTAAGAAAAAAGTTCTCGTGAGTGCTGCTTGCCCTGATTTCACACTAAATCCAGGAAATGCTCAACTGCTATACACAAACTTGTCACGTAGCATCATTTTCATGACAACCATGTACTGTAACTCACTCTCAAGCCTTCTAGTAAAAATTCACCGTAATCAAGACCATCTTTTGACCATCCACTCATCCTTATTGTTACATCAATCTCTGCAAGTTATCATGTGAATATCTACATGGTGTTCTGCCACAGGCATTTGATATTATTTTCACTTTTATTACCACATTTACAAGACAGACATCTACAGTTAAAATATATATGCAAACTTTTCAAAAACATGCTGCCAAAGTCCAATACTGAGATGCGACAGCTAAAGATTGTTGATTGCTAATTATACTGAAATCTTCACACAACAACACCTATCTGTCTAACGAAGGACATATTTTCTAACTTCTTTGTTAGAGCTGTGTACTGAGTCTCAACATCTGCATGTTTTGTGACATATGGCTGTGCTGATGTTTATACACAATCAGCCTTGATTGTTTTTATAATTTCTAGATTAAAAACAAATACTTCAGTGACGCCTGGCATAACAATGCAACCATTGTCTCACTATTATCTGTGCATGAAGAAAAATAGCTGTGGATTTCAGGCATTCAGAACTGAATTGAGAAACCCTTTTAAATTCCAATTCCATTTTTTTATTGAATAAATATGAATTAATGCAGCAAATTTGAATATATAAAGGGATATTTGAACATATAAAGAACATACGGATTAAAGGGTTTTGAAACAGTTTACACATATCTAATCTAATATATTTAATTATGTTTAATAAATGAACTGTTGTGGAACCCTTAATTTCTCAGAATGCATTACCTGGGTTGAATTTCTTTGAATTGCAATTCAATAAATTCCTCTTCCTGTCTCTCCAATTCAGCTTTCTGTGAGGTGTGGCCAATTCAATCCAGAGTCAAAGTTACAAACGGAAAGGGAGCTGATTCTTCGGTTCTGAATTTTGCACAGCCCTGGCTGTATGACAATCAATAACTTTGTTCCTAGAATCCGTCCATTATTGCTGCACCTTGCCGAACCCATTACCGAGACCTAATGCATCTTGAGGGACTAGAGCCCTCCTACAGATGGCAAGCGCTTTGATGCATGATTCCTTACTTCCACTGTACCAGGATTATTACGCCGCTGCTCAATCAACCCCCTGCTTTCCACGACTTTTGGAGGCATTTGGGAAAATACATCTATATCAACTCTGTGTCATACAGTAATGAGTATGCATACGTCGGTATATTTATGCATGTGTGTGAAGGGGTTAGACAGTGAATATACATCTTTGAACAGCCGTCTGCGGAGACCTTAAAAGCTCACTGAAATGGAAATGTGGTTAAATATAGATTGATTAGTTTGTTTGTTGTTGAAGATTGATGTTTTCAGAATACATTTTGCATATTTATCCCATTTATCTGAACTAAACAATATGGCATGCCACCATAAAATATCAGGAAATAACAGGCAGGTGCTCACCACATGGAGAAGAGATCTTCCCCTTGGCCATGTTTTTGTTCTACTAAAGAGCCTTCTCGTTAGGGTTTGTTTCTTGAATCTGCAAGAAAGCACAAAATAAATGAATTAAATAAAGATGAAACGGAGGGAGGCAGAAAAAGCAAGGTGTAATTAGGAAGCAGACAAAACAAACACACAATCAATAGTCTGGAGAAGCTCTGAACACAACGGAACACCCTTATAGATGTGAAAACCGACACAGTATGCTATTACTGCGAATGCTGTTTGCAAGCTCTGTGTTTCACGGCTTTACCCGTAATCTCTAGGGCTCGGGTTTCATATGCGCTTCCAGCAAAGTATGGGCCAAGCCACAATGAAACTTTTGCACAATCAATATCATGTAATATGTACAAAGCCCGACATGAAAAAAAAGAGGCTTTACCTTTTTTCACTTCCTCTATCCTCTTATGCACTATACAGGATGCTGTTCTATGACACAGGACATTGTTCTTGTTATTTAAAACCCAGAAATCTTGCAGCAAGGATTTGGAATATCTATATCCCAGTCCACTCACGCTTCTCCTTTCCGCCTTGTGGAAATCATTTCATTCGGACAGTATTTCTCTCTTTCTTTTACAGTCTGAAAAGACACTAATGAGTCTCTCTCCATACAGGCCTGGCGGTAGACAGAGGCAAGGTGATTATGCAAACACCAGGTCCTGAATTGCTAATGAAAGCTGGGGAATATGTAGAAGACAACTGTGTAGTAAAGGAAAAAGAAAGAGAAAAAAACAGTAGAAAGTTTGTTTCTGGACTCTCTTGTAAAATCTGTCCTGACACTCAGTGCTATTAGTAGCCCATTAAGCAGTTCAAGGACAATAGCTGTCCTCCTGTTTGATCATTTATCCTCCAGATCTCGTTGTTATGCTCAGTGCCTAAGATAAAGACGACCGTAGAATATCAATGGCCTTGCTGAAAGTGGGCAAACTAGGTAAAATAATTCTTCTTGGCTCTATTTACACTCTGCAAAATATTGTTTCATAAGGCTGCGTTGTTTATCTTCCACATGAAGTATTGGAGCAATAACCTTGTTTTGTTCAAACATAATGAAGCAAGTTTTGGTGCCATATGAAAGCATAACATTTCAAAAGCACAAGCTGAAAAGACCCTTGATATTGATTCATGCCTGTGGGTGTTACAATCCACACTGAAAAAGTAGGACAACTCAACCTGTGCAAGGTGAAATGACAGAGCGTGCCTTCCCTCTCTTATTCCCCTAAACATACCGGCTGTATCTGTTCAGAGAAAGGACCACAGGAGGAGGACAGCAAATACAATTCATCTCAACCCCTTCCTTAATCATCAGTGGTAGTTTCCCCAAAGCCACCATCATGGATAACACATAGGGGCAATCAGCCAGTCATTGTTTTCTCAGATGGTGTGGTATAAAATGGCTTCCTCTTTAAAGAAGAGAATGACGTGTTTTACAAGTAAGATGCCTGCTTAGAGTGTCCATATTTAGTTCCATTAGTTATCCAAAAGGTAGTCTCAGGCAGTTTTCTGGGTTATGATTCTCTTCTCAAACTGCTTAAGTAATAATTAAAGCCTTTATCGCTGATAGTTCCAGTTTTTCTTTTCTGAAAGGCTTTCATCTTATGAAAATGATGTTGAAAAGGATTCAAAAAGGTAGATTCTCTGAATGAACTTACTGTAAAGACCCATTTTTCACTTTAACTTTTTTTTCTTCCTTAAGAAATACATTCTTTTGTGTTTACAGAAGAAAATCATAGAAATGACATGCAAGCACATAAATAATTCTCATTTCTGAGTAAACCATTCCTTGAATCTACATCATATTCCTTAAAAAAAAAAAAAAAAACTTATTCAGCATGGATGCCTTAAATTGTTTTTAATGTTAAAAAAGATTTATATTTCAAATTAATGCTGTTTGTTTTGAACTCTCTTTCTCTCTTTCCAATCCTGACAGAGTCCTAAAATAAAATGTATCACTGCCTCTACAAAAATATTCAGCAGCTCAACTACTTTCAATATTGATAAAAATAAATGTTGCTTTTCACAGCAAATCAGCTTATTAGAATGATTTCTGAAAGACTATGACATTGAAGATTGGAGTAATGGCTGCTGAAAATTCAGCATTTCCATCACATGATAATTATTTATATTAGTAAACAGATCAATAATTAAAATAGAAACAATTTCATTTTATAGTTTATAATATTACATTTTTTCCCCTGCATTTTTAATGCAGACTTGGTGAACATGAGAGACTTACCAACCCCACACTTTTTAAACATATACAATAGAGCTCTTAACAGAGAAAAGAACAAAGGCCCTGATGCTGGTATTTATTAAACACTGGTATGTCCTCTCATTGACCAGCGGCCATGGTGATATCTATCTCATTCAATTATTCTGCCCACATGGACATCTTGCTAAATCCCTTTCAATCTCATGTGCTTGATTAGTCTTCAGTTCATGCTTGATTTGCCCTTTGCTGTGCATCAACCTGGGGCCTGTTGTAATGGATAACAACACACCAATTAATCCCATCATTGTGGCAATTAAGTAGATTGAGTGCTCTGATACCAGCGGGGATTCCAGTGGGTGCCGTGGGGTTGGCAGGGGATGGGAGCAGTGGATTGATGCTCCCAAGGGCCTCCAGGACACTAACACAGATGAACGCATCTGCAGCACGTTCAAACAAAGAGTTAAGCGTTAGAAAGAGTGAAACTGAGCATTAGTTTAATACTACATAAACTGTGCTCTAATATAATGTGACATTTTAAGAAGGGAGCTTCTCCCCTCCTGAGTTAAACCAGACTCCATTAGTGTGGCTTGTTAGCATGGGTCAAGTTTGATCCTTGTGGGGATAGAGTGTGTCGGTAGACTGTTTTAAAGTAGCTTGTGTTTAGGCAGTGGGGATATTGCACAGCCGTAGTCAAGATCTAGTGTCACGGTGCTCCTAAGGGGGTCTGGATTACAGAGATTTCAACTAACTTCCCTAGCGTAGTTAAGCTCTGGCATGACAGTGGAAAAAGTTCTTGCTTTTGCATCTGCCTTCATTTCTCCATTCATAATTGCTACTTTCAATCTCCAGTGTGCTATTTAAATGGCACTGTGCAAACGCTTTTTTAACAATGTAAAATAAAAAAAAAAACTAATTAATGTAATTTAATTAATATAAACACAAGCACATTTTACAGTTAAAAACAAGATAATGGTACGTCACTAAATCAACAAATCATAACAAAACTAATTAATTATAGTATTAAAAAGACGTGTTGTGTTGACCCCGTTTCCAAATCGTTCAAATAAAGGCTTCCTATTTTCCCTTTTTTTTCTCCGTATCAATTATCTTTCTGTTCGTTCTGCTTCATTTCGTGTTTCCCATTCATTGTCCTCTCTCTCTGTGTTTTTTCAGTGTCTTTTTCTCTCCCTGTGTCTCTTCTTTGTCTCTGCTCTTTTGCCATGCTCATGTTGGGTAAATGAGAAGTGGCAACACACACAGACACATGTACAGCGTCTGTTCTCATTATCTCAAAGAGAACTGCCTCCTCCCTCGGCCCCAGTGGCACTGTGCAGTGCAATCCAAGGAAACAAAGAGATGAATGCACTTAGAGCACTCATCAAATTAGTTCAAGTGCAAATAAACAAAGAATGCAATGCTTTACCAATGACAGAGAATGGGATTGAAAAGAAGAGACAGATTTACTGAGAAATAATTGAATATTTTCACATTGATCTCATTGATATATATCAAAGGTTTGGGTATGAAGTTTGGGATTTTTAATAAATTAATATGTTTACTTTTAAATTAATATTTTAATTCAGCAAGTGTGCATTAAATTGATTAAAAATGACAAGTGAAAAGAAAAAAAGAATATAAATGTGACCCTGGACCACAAAACCTAAGGGTCACAAGGGTAAATTTTTTGAAATTGAGATTTATACATCATCTGAAGGCTGAATAAATTTCCATTGATGTATGGTTGGTTAGGACAGTGTTTCCCAACCGGGGTGCCGCGGCACCCTGGGGTGCCGTCTGTTGAGAGCAGGGGTGCCGTGTAAAAAATCCTTTTTTAATATTTTTAAATTGCTAAAATGTAAAAAAAAAAAAAGCATCTATTATATAGCCATTTCTGATGTCGCCAATAATTAGAGATGCACCGAAATTTCGGCTGCCGAAAATTAGTTCACCGCTCAGGTTTCACTTTCACGTGGTGTGACGCTCTGCGTATTATCCCGCTCCGCTCAGTCGCTCCACTCGTATACCATTCATGCGAATCGGATCAGCAAAGTCCACTCAAAAATTGAGCCGACAGGAAACATCGATGTAGTACAGTATTGTTTCTGTCTATGACAATATTTGGCTGAGATACAACTATTTGAAAATCTGGAATTTGGGTGAACAAAAAAATCTAAATATTGAGAAAATTGCCTTTAAAGCTGTCCAAATGAAGTTCTTAGCAATGCATATTACTAATAAGTTCTGATATATTTACGTTAGGGAATTCACAAAATATCTTCATGGAACATGATCTTAACTTAATATCCTAATGATTTTTGGCATAAAAGAAAAGTCAATAATTTTGACCCATATAATGTATTGTCGGCTATTGCTACAAATATACCCGTGTTACTTGTGACTGGTTTTGTGGTCCAGGGTCACATATTTCAAATACTGTTCATTTGAACTTTCTACTCATCAAAGAATCTTGAAAAAAAGTATCACGGTTTACACAAATATATTAAGCAGCACAGTTTTTATTTTCAACACATAAAATAAGAAATGTTTCTTTCTCACCAAATCAGCATATTAGAATGATTTTTGAAGTATCATGTGAGACCATCGCAGGAATAAATTACAATTTAATATAAATTCAAAAAGAAAATGGTTATTTTAAATTGCAATAATATATGAATGTTTTTAATGTTTTGATGTAATGTTTGATCCAAACATATATATGCGCTTTTAAACAATAAAGCTATTTTATTCTTCATATAGCTCATATCATCCATGCCATTGTTTGAGATGTGTAGACTGTTTCGGTAAGTCCGGCAGCATGTTAGAGATATCATTACATGAACATAATGAGCTTGTTAAGGAAGAGTTTAACCCATGGGCAGAGGAACAGAGCATTCATCTCTTTGCTTTGGGCTAATTAGAGTAAAATCCCTATACAGAGGCATATCAGCATTGTGACCTCTGTCTCCATCCTCTCATTTAACATTCATAAATGAGCATGAAGACAATTTGCAAATTGTCTGCACAGGCTTATTCTGTTTGCAGACCTGAAGACTGGGCTGAAACAACTATAATGTAAAAACACACGCAACACCACTTAGTGGTTGCTCTGTTTCAATAAATTCAATAAGATGATATAATGGAAGTACATCAGTGGCCTCCATGTTTATGTCCAGTAATGACAGTTTGACTTATTCACGTAATACAGCAGTAGGAAGCAATTGAGCAAAAATGCTGACAAATTACACTTGCCCTTAATTGAGATTGATTTTAAGAACATGTATTGATGTTATTAGTGTGAAAATCTTAAGATATGTAGCACATGCCGCATAAATGAGCATGAAGACAATTTGCAAATTGTCTGCGCAGGCTTATTGCTCTGTTTGCAGACCTGAAGACTGAGCTGAAACAACTATAATCTAAAAACACACGCAACACCACTTAGTGGCTGCACTTTTTCAATAGATTCAATAAGATGACATAATGGAAGTACATCAGTGGCCTCCAGGCTTATGTCCAGTAATGACAGTTAGATTTATTCCTGTAATACAGCAGTAGGAAGCAATTGAACAAAAATGTTGACAAATTACTCTTGCCCTTAATTGAGATTGATTTTAAGAACATGCATTGATGTTATTAATGTGAAAATCTTAGATATGTAGTGCATGCTGGTTTCATCTGCCTGTTAAAGACCTCTCTGTTATTGATATTGTGGTTATTGATTAAGTTATCCTAAATTGGCTTTTAAGGTCTTTTTTTCACATCAATGCTAGAGTTCCTTTAACTGTTTGTTATATCCAACATTGATTTTAAAAATCTTAATGGTGAAAATGCAACGACACAGTACGATCAATGCAGCCTTTTCGATATTTAAAATTTAGAATATGTGTAAAGTTTACTCAGATAAATAAAACTGGCTCCACTTTCCTTTCAACACTGCAAAAAAAAACAACAACAAAAAAACGAAATTAAACATGACTAAATCACAATACATTTAACACAGAAAATGTCTGGATTTAGTCAGTCCAATCAAATCACACCTTCCAGATCATTTGCTTAAAACGGAATAAAATTAAAAATAAAATAAAATAAAATAAACTTTGTTTTGTAAAACAAAACAATAAAATAAGATAAGCATAAACCTTATTATATGTACAGAGGTTTATGGTTAAAACAATAAGACATATGCAGTGTTTTTCCAAGTAATTTCATGTTGTTTTAAGAATGTTTAGATATTCTTACTGGGAAAAAAGACAAAAAATGTCTAGTACAGAATATAGTTTGTGAGAGGAGGTGATTATTGATTTCTTACTAGTCAGTAGACTAACCCCAATTGATAAAATTCACTCTAGTGTACCAATCTACTCCTGTGGCACCATTTGATTCTTAGTCACCCTCATTTGAATGTGTGTCATATTCTGACTCGAATCACCACACTTCTAGAGAACGGCAGCTTGGCAAGTATTGCTTTCCTCTTCCCCTTTCTCTCTCCCTCACTCGTGAGACCAAGGCAGCCGTGATATATGGTCACCAGCAAACTGAGATTCATCAGGCAGCCTGTGTTGCTCACTTGAATCTATATTCAATTCTGGAGCATCTGTTATGGCTGAGGCAGTTCAGGACACGCTGGTATTGTGAGGGTGAAATTGTGCTTGGATAAAGAAACTTACAGGCATAATAAAACCCAATGAAAATATATATCACAGTCTCAATAACAGTGAGAATCTTGAAATCAGTTTCTTGAAGAAAAAGAAAAACAAACTATAACTGCAAATACGTAAATACGTAAATACGTAAATACGAGAATACAAAAGAAGTATTTTTAGACAAGTTGCAAATCATGTAGTGTATTATTCTAAGAGTCATATCTGCTATATTCAACATTCATGATAGTGTTTCTGTTCAAATGTGAGAACATAAAGAATGTTCTCTTTAATGTCTTTTAGGTTGTTGTCCTAGTTTATGCAAAAACCGTACAGGCGAAGTGTAACTGCCCATCCTCTTGAGAGCTCATCAGAGATTGAGATGCACCTCTACTCTAGGGGAGACAAACTAAATGAGTGCACATACTGCTTAGATAAGCACAAAAAGGCCCGGCTGAAAATCACGGGCAGTAGCAACGCCACTGTAGCAATAGCCGCAGCTTTCTCAACCCTAGAGGCTTATTCAGCACAATGCATGCTATTAAACAAAATCTCCCTCTGTGAAACTGGATTCCCTGTCTAGCTTTAGATACACACAATGTTTCTTTGCGTGCAATGAGAGATGAAACAAACGTATCTATAATTTTACGGTTGTAGCAGTGCTTTCCCCCCCTCACTTAGTCAGAGTTTCACTAATTATTAGCATGCTGTGATGTGAAAGGTGAGACAGGTTGTGACACGAAGCAAAGTAAAAGGCAGACAAAGGCATGATGCCAAGCCTCGACAAGAATTAACGGGAAGAGCGAATGACAATAGCATATTCAGAAGGCATTTGAAAGCTTTCTTGTAACGCAGACGCGACCTTGTTTATAGAGTGCCCTTGCACTTCGCATGCATATTTCAACTCTCTCTGCACACATCCTCCTCAAACATCACCTGATACGAAAATGTCAAATATATTCAACACCAACAATCATCCATAAAAGTGCTCCATGTTCACACTGGAAAGTTAATACTTCCTGTGCCCTTCAAAGGCGTGCTAAAGGATGCTCACATTTGCACTTAACTATTCTCACATTTATGCAAGGTTTGCTTTCTGTCTCCTTGTGTGCATATGTTATTTACTTTGCCTGTTTAACCTGTACTAACATGCAGAGGCGTAGGAATGATCGAAAAGGTCCCCATGATATCAATATATAAGGTTAGCTAATGAATATTAGGTGGCATAACATTCATCCCTTAGTTTTGAAAGGCAGGCAAATTGGCATTAGTACAAAGATGTCAGGAATCAGGTATATTTTTTAACCACAATAACTGGTGGTAGAATAAAACTGGGGAGAAAAAAAAGAAAAGAAAACTAAAACTGTGCTTAAAAAACAAACTGCATGACTAGCTTAGTTTAAAGTGCCCCTATTATGGATTTTTGAAAATGACCTTTCATGCAGTGTGTAACACAGCTCTAAGTGAATGAAAACATCCTGCAAAGTTTTAAATCTGAAAGTACACCTTGTATAAAGTTATTGTCTCTCAAAAGAAAGAGTCGACTCTGAATCATTGAAACGAGTCGTTTTTAAAACGAATCCCAAGCCGTTTCATGTTGACGTCAATGATATTCTTACTGAAAAAAAAAGACAAAAATACACTTGTACATATATGCCTTCAATAGATTTTTGAGAGGAGGTGATTATAGATTTTCTTACTAGTCAGTAGACTAACCCCAATTGATAAAATTCACTCTAGTGTACCAATCTACTCCTGTGGCACCATTTGATTCTTAGTCACCCTCATTTGAATGTGTGTCATATTCTGACTCGAATCACCACACTTCTAGAGAACGGCAGCTTGGCAAGTATTGCTTTCCTCTTCCCCTTTCTCTCTCCCTCACTCGTGAGACCAAGGCAGCCGTGATATATGGTCACCAGCAAACTGAGATTCATCAGGCAGCCTGTGTTGCTCACTTGAATCTATATTCAATTCTGGAGCATCTGTTATGGCTGAGGCAGTTCAGGACACGCTGGTATTGTGAGGGTGAAATTGTGCTTGGATAAAGAAACTTACAGGCATAATAAAACCCAATGAAAATATATATCACAGTCTCAATAACAGTGAGAATCTTGAAATCAGTTTCTTGAAGAAAAAGAAAAACAAACTATAACTGCAAATACGTAAATACGTAAATACGTAAATACGAGAATACAAAAGAAGTATTTTTAGACAAGTTGCAAATCATGTAGTGTATTATTCTAAGAGTCATATCTGCTATATTCAACATTCATGATAGTGTTTCTGTTCAAATGTGAGAACATAAAGAATGTTCTCTTTAATGTCTTTTAGGTTGTTGTCCTAGTTTATGCAAAAACCGTACAGGCGAAGTGTAACTGCCCATCCTCTTGAGAGCTCATCAGAGATTGAGATGCACCTCTACTCTAGGGGAGACAAACTAAATGAGTGCACATACTGCTTAGATAAGCACAAAAAGGCCCGGCTGAAAATCACGGGCAGTAGCAACGCCACTGTAGCAATAGCCGCAGCTTTCTCAACCCTAGAGGCTTATTCAGCACAATGCATGCTATTAAACAAAATCTCCCTCTGTGAAACTGGATTCCCTGTCTAGCTTTAGATACACACAATGTTTCTTTGCGTGCAATGAGAGATGAAACAAACGTATCTATAATTTTACGGTTGTAGCAGTGCTTTCCCCCCCTCACTTAGTCAGAGTTTCACTAATTATTAGCATGCTGTGATGTGAAAGGTGAGACAGGTTGTGACACGAAGCAAAGTAAAAGGCAGACAAAGGCATGATGCCAAGCCTCGACAAGAATTAACGGGAAGAGCGAATGACAATAGCATATTCAGAAGGCATTTGAAAGCTTTCTTGTAACGCAGACGCGACCTTGTTTATAGAGTGCCCTTGCACTTCGCATGCATATTTCAACTCTCTCTGCACACATCCTCCTCAAACATCACCTGATACGAAAATGTCAAATATATTCAACACCAACAATCATCCATAAAAGTGCTCCATGTTCACACTGGAAAGTTAATACTTCCTGTGCCCTTCAAAGGCGTGCTAAAGGATGCTCACATTTGCACTTAACTATTCTCACATTTATGCAAGGTTTGCTTTCTGTCTCCTTGTGTGCATATGTTATTTACTTTGCCTGTTTAACCTGTACTAACATGCAGAGGCGTAGGAATGATCGAAAAGGTCCCCAATAAATCAATATATAAGGTTAGCTAATGAATATTAGGTGGCATAACATTCATCCCTTAGTTTTGAAAGGCAGGCAAATTGGCATTAGTACAAAGATGTCAGGAATCAGGTATATTTTTTAACCACAATAACTGGTGGTAGAATAAAACTGGGGAGAAAAAAAAGAAAAGAAAACTAAAACTGTGCTTAAAAAACAAACTGCATGACTAGCTTAGTTTAAAGTGCCCCTATTATGGATTTTTGAAAATGACCTTTCATGCAGTGTGTAACACAGCTCTAAGTGAATGAAAACATCCTGCAAAGTTTTAAATCTGAAAGTACACCTTGTATAAAGTTATTGTCTCTCAAAAGAAAGAGTCGACTCTGAATCATTGAAACGAGTCGTTTTTAAAACGAATCCCAAGCCGTTTCATGTTGACGTCAACATGAAACATTAGCATATTGCCCGCCCACTTGTTGGTCTTTTTGCGTTGTTCTGAATGAAAATGCAAATTCATTCTTTGCCACTAGGTGCCACTTTTGGAGCGGTAAAAATAGCGGTTTCCCCGGTAACGCTGTACAGTCATGGTCAAAAGTTTTGCCAGTGACATAAATTTTGTGTTTTGCAAAGTTTACTGCTTCAGTATTTGTAGATTATTTTTCCACGTTTCTATGATATACTAAAAAACAATGATAAGCATATCATAAGTTTTAAAGGATTTTATTGGCAAAAAAATATGAGTCAGTGTTTACAGTGTTGACCCTTGTTCTTCATAACCTCTGCAATTCGCTCTGGCATGCTGGATATTAGATTCTTTATTCATGGCAGTGTTTTTGGGCAGAATTAAGAGAGAGACCACTCCCTTGGTTGAAAAGCAACCCCACACATGGATGGTCTCAGGATGCTTCACTGTTGGCACAACACAGGACTCATGGTAGCGTTCACCTTTTCTTCTCCGAACAATCGATTTTCCAGATGTCCCAAACAGTCGGAAGGGAGCTTCATCAGAGAAAATAACTTTGAACCAGTCTTCTGCTGCCCAATCCTTGTACTTCCTGCAGAATTTCAGTCTGTCCTTGACGTTTTTCTTGGAGAGAAGTGGCTTCTTTGCTGCCCTTCTTGACACCAGGCCGTAGTCCAAAAGTCTTGGCCTCACACTGCCATTCCTGAGCAAGCTCTGCACTGGTGGTGACACGGTTCCGTAGCTGACTCCTCAGGAGGAGACGGTCCTGGTGCTTGCTGGACACTCTGGGACGTCCTGAAGACTGGTTCTTTCAGGTGCACGTGAAGCCATTTTGCGCTTCTTCCCTCCTTTTATACCAATCAGTCTGCTCTTACAATCTAATTATCATTAGTAGAAGTCCAGAATCAATTACGCAGCTTTAATCACCAATACTGGGGGTAAAATGAAAAGCAACATGTAATATTTACTAAATTCACAAACCAGAGGGCTTTAGATTGCATAAACATGATAATCAAGGAATATTAAGCAAATAATATTATCAAGAAAAAGAGAAAACTGCTCATTGCTTTGGGTTGGATAACTTTATCTAATAAACCATCCAAAAATAAAAAATAAAAACAAAAATATGCTTAAAATATAAACAGTATTTAATCTAATAAATGTTTATTAAGTAATTACATTGCTACACCCCATCTAACTTTTCCATATTCCTCTCATTCCTTATGGGCCTCGCAGCCTAATTCTTAATGCACAATGAGTTGTTGAAGCTTATAAGGGAATACAAGGATCAGAGTGAACAATGGTCAGCAAAATGCCAATCAATACCCACACTTCTTTAGTTCATGCTAATCTGCACTCTGAACAACAGATTTAATATCTTCTCACAACTGGCCCTTGAATGAGATTTGTTTATTTAGCATGGTAAGCCTCACAGTCATTTACACACATTAGCATCACACCTGACTGGACATCCAGAGTAGGACACAAAACTGCTTCAGGAATGGATTTTTGGAACAAAATGGAGATGGTGTTTACACAGTGGAGGGTAGGAGAGCTGACATGACGGATTTTTTGGAGATTAACATCTTAGCATTTGCCATGAGCTTTGGTTGAGTGCTATGAGTCACTTTGACAAGACGTCACGTCAGATGTTCAAGAAGAATGGGATGTCTTTCTATGTTTAGAAGCAAATTGGTGAGTGTATTCTTCTTGTTTTTGATGAAAGGGTATTTCTATTGAAAAACGCAAGGAACTTCAAATGGATGTGGGGCTTTCGGCAACTTTTAGACTGTAGTATGACATAAGTTAACATTAAATTTAGAAAACACAACAACATGTTAATGACATACCTTTTTTAAGAACATCTTATGTACTGTCAGGTTTTACTAAAGTAAAGTGACAGTGACAGCGCAGTGACGAATTAGCGCTGAAAAGGCGTGAACAGTTATTTTTGTGCTCGACTTTATTGAATATGCATTTGTAGGAGTTTCCCTTTCAGATGCAAAATGTATTGGAGGAGAGTATTCAAATGAATCACGCAACGCGTTTTACTAACATTTGCGCTCGTGAAATTACTGGTATTTGCGCCATTATTTAATGCCCCAAAAAAGCATATCTTAAAATATTTTGCGCTTGAAATGGCTGCAATTGTTGTTGCTAGGAGACACCGCAGAGAGCGCGTGGTAGAAGGGAGAGGATTTTTCCACACGTATTCATTTATTTAGAATGCCAGAAGAACACATTATCTGAACATATCGTTTGCCAAGCCATGCTATTTTTTACTTTTTGAAATTTCATTTTTTGGCCTCCGGTTCTTTTCAACGTACTGTGGCTTCTTTATTTCTTTATTCTTTATTTGCAACTACACTAATTTGCGCTGCGCTTGGTATATTGCATTGGTCGATATGTAAATGAGATGATGCGTCTGTGTTCTCTAATTTGCCCATTGTTAGTAAATCACCCGCAGAAATTTCCTCTCCCATCGGTGCTGTTTCGGAATTGCACTCTCGCGCTAATTTGCCCTGTTTAGTAAAAAAAAAACAATTTGGACGTATGACACAGTACTTCTGTGCCAAAAATCTTACTTCCGGGTTGGTACAAGTTTCGGAGAGTTTTTTTTTCGATCATGGCTCTTAATGACGTAAATGAGGGTGGAACTCCTTATATGGGCATTTCTCCCAGAAGAGCACGCCCGTGCACGCATCGACCAGAGAGAGAGCGATATCGCGTCCATCAACGTGCTTCATCCGGCGGCAGCGCTGCACGTGACTTGCTAGGGAAGAATGTCTCCAAAGAAGTGTGTTTTTGGTTGCAAGGGAAAGATAACTTTTTTGATACTGAAAAATGGAGCGGTCCCAGCTATAAAAGATCCTGGTCATGATTCAGAACTGCAGACGGTAAGTGAAACGGCATCAAATGTCTGTTTTGTTGGCATTCGGCGCTCAAGTGCTCGTCACTCGTTAGCTCCGCCCACTAGAGGGAGGCTTTTGAACAAGGTGACCTGTTTGCTTTGCACTAGTCAGAGAACTGAAGCTGATTGGCATGTCATTTGTATAATCAGGGCATATGCTAGGTGTCGGTTGGAAATCCAGCACTGATTTCCACCACTCTGCTCGCTGTGTCGACGCATAGTGCAATCAAGCCCGAGATTAAAGGTCCTTCAAAGATCAATCTCACACCACTGCACCGATGAATGCAGATATTCTGATACTCAATATGTGGGTTGATGCAGAGGGGAAAAAAATAGACTAAAAAAAGAACTACACCTTCAGCAGAGAATGAAATTAGATCAGTAATTTTCTTTTACGTTCACCCTCGAAATCTCCACCCATCACGATGCGACTGTAACATTGCTTGTGCGTGACTATGCTGCCATTTTAGTTTCATTTCCTGCTCATTACAAACCTCCAGCTCTGTGAAAGATGGATATAGTCAGAACGTATTTGTGATTCTTTTTCTAAATCTCAAGATGGCAGCACATCTGATTAAATATTAGTTGATAATAACTGCAGCTAGATTTGAGAGCAGGAACTGAATTCTCCATAGTTCTGTCAGAGCTCATTGTTTTTATTACCCTTTTATCACCAATGTAATAGCGCTCGCATTCATAGGTATTTGTACACAGTACAATATGGTTCTTGAAAGTGTATGTTTCAAAGAAGATTTAAAAATTCTGATTTAAAATATTTCAGGGGTCACGTCATGTCAGAGGCTGCAGAAAATTAATTATGAAATGTCACTGAGCTCTAGTAATAAATAAAATAAAATAAAAAATAAAATAATTAATTCTAGCAATTTCAGTTCTGGACAGTTGTCAGATTATTCCTAAAGATTACTACATCTCCAAATTGCTAATTTGTTAGAGCCTTTATTTTTTAAATGTCGTCAAAACACTGATATTTTATTTTACTGTACTCATTCAAACATTTGAATACAAATGATCACCCTATTATCACAGTTCATACAAGATCTTTGGAAGGAAAAAAAAAGTGTCATCTTCAGCTTGAAGCAACAGGTGGCCTTTCTCGCTCCACGTATATCTGTGTACATTAACAGTGCATAAAATTTTATAAGAGCAGGTGTTATTTCACTAATGCAATAAATGTAAAACACTTCCATAAGCCTAGAAAACTGTGCAGAAAAGTGGATCAAAAAGCCTCCATTAAAAAGCACCCATTATGGAAAACCTCATAGTGGCAAACAAATGGCTGAAATCTGATACAAATCATCAGATGAGTGTGATTTCAGCTTGAATACACTGTTGACATTTAGTACTAAGCTCTGGTTGACACTGCATAATCAGCTTCCAAGGACGTAGGAGATGACATGACCCCAAAACAATTTTGATTCAGAAAGGTCACTACCAAAAGATGGGAAATGCACTTCAGAGACCAACTTTTAAACCTACACCTCACATTCAGTGGCTCACTGTGTGGGTCCCATTCAGTGCTCCAGAGGTGTGGGGTTACACGGACATATTAACTTTCCAATCTTAAGTGTATCAGATATCTCTCATAGGTCAATGCCAGTGATAATGCACAACATGCTCTGGTGCACAAAAACAAGAGGCCATGATTCAGCATGATCAATGATGAATACACCATGAGCAACACATATCTCAATGACTCTCTTCAAACTGAGATTAAATTTACCAATGATACGCCTCCCTTTTCTAATGTACAACCTGCACATTTAGTGTAACACTATGTTGACCAAGCTTAGAACAGCCTAAAGTGGTTCGCTGGTCTCCCAGCATGCCCAAATTGATAAGGGCTGCGTTTCCAAAAAGCATCGTAAGCCTAAGTTGATCATCACTCCATTGGGTTCAATGGGTCTACGATGTACTTAAGCTTACGATGCTTTTGGGAAATGCATCCAAGGTCGATTGTTTTAAAGGTTTTAGATGGGTTTTGGGCACAGGTTTAAGCTGTGTGTGTGTGTGTGTGTGTGTGTGTGTTTTCATTTGGGAAAATAATGAATGACGTATAATCATTCATATGTTCAACCATACTCTAGTACTATCCAAAAGCCCCTTGTTTTACATCACTGGGTGGGTTCTGAACTCGTTTTCCTCTCACAAGGGTAAAATAATAAGTTTTCTTTCAGAATATGTTTATTTTGGACAGCTGAAAAGCGCTGAACAAAACTTTGAAATTCAGTATTCGTCAATAAATTAGACCTTTCTGTGCCCGATGCTTGCTGAGGCTTGCACTCTGTCAATGAAGAATAATGTCTCTATTCTTCCTTTTGTTCCTGTGAAGTTTAAAGTTTGATGAGCATGGCATCCTGTCCAGCATTTTAAAGCATATTCATAACTCTCGGTATGTCAGGTGTATCATGCTACCTAGCATCCCTCACATAGATGGCACAACACAAACAGAGGACTTGGGTTGGGTTTGTATCAGTTCAGAAAGGCTGTAGTTCTACTGTTGAAAGTAAATAAAGAGAGACATAGATGATTCTTGTACATACAGCGTTGGCATTCATTAGCCTGGAAAGTTGACACACGTTAGCGTGTTGATAAACGGATTTAAAGCATGTTGTTGATGGGGAGGCTTAGCTCAGATTAATGGATTAAAATGCCTGTTCCGACTGATTAGATTCTCATTACTGCCCTGACCTGTTGGTCAATTAACATCATCAGTGACACCAACACACACAGACACACAGACAGACACACACACACACACACACACACTTTCATCAATTAGACTAGCTACAAGTGAAAATAGTAAGGCATCTAATCCTACTTCCCTTCTATGCAGCATGGCAAAACCAGTCCGTGCAATAACCAAAGGAATAATAACATTAATAAACCAGTGAGAGGCAGCAGTGCCCTAATATGTTGCTAATGTGCAATATAAAATCAGAAGAAGAAAAGAAAAATAGTTTTTGAGGTGGGTCAATTCTTAATAGACTTTTCAGTCATTTCCTCCATGTCTGCAGTTATCTTTCACTAGTTGCATTCACTCGCTTCCCAAAGTCATCTTGAATGTTGAATTTTCAATACAACTGAGATATTTGAGAGAACATCACATAAGCTGACTTCATAAATTGATATTGATTTTCCAAAAATGTGTTTATAAGTCACCGTTATAGTGATTCGTGTTTATTTAACTAACTTTATTTATATTCATATAATTTTCTTCCAATTGATGTAGCAATGCATCATGAAATCAGAGTTATTTGATTTCAAGGGAAGAAAAGTAATAAGTGGTTGCTTTCAGAAGGTAACCTATCTTCTAATTAAATCATTAGCTAGTGTATTTTTCATGTTTATTAATGATCTTTTACATTTTCATTGTTTTTCTAAACACCTTGAGAAGCTTTTAATTGGGTTGATATAATCCTTTAATATTGTGGTAGTATGCTTGAGTCACACACAGACTTCAACATTTAGCACGCGAATCACAACAATAGTAACAATTCAATTTTATTAATTTTTATTAATTATAACTAACCATTATATTTGCTCTTTTTGTTGTGCTACTACTGACACAAGACAGCAAATAAAATTGGCAAATAAAAACAACAGTAAAACAAAGCAATTGCATGATTTATTCATGCCGCAATGCACTCTGGGAGTCAGTGAGTAGCTACTAAGTCAAAAGTAAACCAAAAGTAAAGGATCGAGTACCCCCTACAGTTCTTTTATAGTTACTAGAACTCTTGTGTAAGTAAACTATACTAAGCATTTGTCAGTGCAACATACTATTCCTATTTCACTTTACTTAGTTTTTTTTAAGGCAATCAGTTTGCATGCTTTTTTTAAGTAAGCCCAAGTAATTGTATTTTACAGTGTACTGCTTCTACCAATTCAGACAGAATTACTAAGAGGAGAGAAACATGTAGCATTACGTTTAATGTTAAAGGGTTAGTTCACACAAAAATGAAAATTCTGTCATTAATTACTCATCCTAATGTCGTTCTAAACCCGTAAGACCTCCGTTCATCTTCAGAACACAAATTAAGATATTTTTTATGCTTTCTGAGAGCTCTCTGACCCTCCCATAGACAGCAATGTAATTACCACGATCAAGGTCCAGAAACGTAGCAAGGAGATCGGTAAAATAATCCATGTGACATCAGGGGTTCAACCGTAATTTTACGAAGCTACGAGAATACTTTTTGTATGCAAAAAACAAACAAAAATAACGACTTTATTCAACAATTCGTCTCCACCCTGGTGCCATTTTGGAGAATATCCACTGAATGTATACAGCGTATGCTATTCTGTGTCAGCTGTCTATGGAAGGGTCAGAGAGCTCTCAGAAAGCATAAAACATATCTAAACGGAGGTCTTACGGGTTTAGAACGACATGAGGGTCAGTAATTAATAACAGAATTTTCATTTTTGGGTGAACTATCCCTTTAAGCTACAGGAAGGCTATTAAATCCATTCATGTAAAGAATAAAAGGAACAAGTTTGTGTAATTTCTTTAGCTTCAGTATAGTCATTCAGGTTTGGAAAATGGTGTCAAAAGGTTAATGTTGATTTAATAAGCAATTATTTTAAGCTGGCACCTTTGAAATTGGCATAAGTGAGAATGATGAAAGATTAGAATCAGCTGTGGTGCCTGAAAAGTGAAGCATTGAGTCTTGGGTAAATTGCCTTTTCGCTGTACAAAGCTGGCCTTGTTTGTTCACAGCTCAGAGAGGAGTCGGCTGGCGGTTAATTGGTGCAGTTCTCCTGGGCACAGGTTGATGATGTCATAATAGCACATATACGTGAAGCTCCTGATGAGGTCTGATTGTTTTTTTCGATGAGTGTGAGTGCAGATCGATAGGCTCAGTCTCTCTTGGCTAGAAAACCGAAAGCATCCCTGTCTTATTAAATAAAAGCCAGATGGCCAGTGGATTAGTCAGGTAGAACCACTGAGTGGCACCGGGTGAGTGCAGCGCTTCAGAACTATTATTTTCTACATCTGACGCATTAGTTTTCACATGTGTGAATACATAAAATGAGAGAAAACTTTGTACTTTAATTTTCTGAAGAAAGAAAAACATCAAAACAACAAGTACGGTGACTTAGAGAGTCTTAATTCTGCCAGTGGTGGCTCGTGGGTTTTAAAATAGAGGAGGCACACTAATTATATTGGTCTGGGGATCCCTGTCAATTATTATTATTATTATTATTATTTGCTTAACCACTTTAAAATGGCTTTTTGGTTGCTTTTAGTCAGAACACGTAAAGAAAACGACACATGTACAGCAAGATAATATAACTTCACTTACCTGGCCTATCACTTGAAGCAAACATCCATCCCTTCTTAAAAGTCTGTGTTAAAAGAGAGCTGCCTGTTGTGCTATTTAATTAAGTCGACTGCTGCAGCCTATATATCCAGCTTAGGCGTGTTCTCCCTTTATTTTTAATTTGTATATATACTGTTTGAATGACAACTTGGTAAATCTGTTGGCGATCAAATATTCAATAAGTACATAAGTACTTGGTACATTATCAGCGCAGCGGGAGACGTTCAAACTAATATCACGTCATTTACGTCTCTATGATGATTGGTTGATATACCAGAAGGGAGGCTAGCCTCCCCTGCGAGGTTTCTTTTCTCAATACTTCTCAGCGCTGAAAGTGAACACTCATTTTTTTACCAACGGAGGCACGAGAGCTCATCTCTCCCCCGGCCTCCCCCTCCCCTTCTCTATCACCTAGCGGTTGTAATTACAATTAGCAGATTCGGCACATTCGCGATAGAAAAGCGGCGCTTTCCAACTATTTTATTACAACTGTATTTTCACCTCAAAATTTTGGGGAAGCTGTGCCTCCCCCGACGAGCCGCTACTGAATTCTGCCATCGTTTACACACCCTCACATCATTATAAATCTGTATTACTTTCTTTCTTCTGCTGAACACAAACAAAGATATTTAGAGGAATGTTTAAATTGTTTCTGTTTATGCAGTGCAAGTCAAACATTAACCCTTCATCTGAATATGCCTATGAGTAGTATATCCAAATTCATATTATTCTTAAAACAGTAGTCGAAAAGTTATCAGATGATTTATTACATCCGGCGAGATTCTGAAGTGCGCATCTGATGGACACTTTACTGTCTCATGAGGCCACGGGAGAGGATTTGTGAATGGCAGTGAAACGACAACTGACACTGGTAGGTCACATGACAGTGAAAATATGGCAATTTGAATTCATACTAGACAAATTCATATATACTGTAAACATACTTATTTAACGTTGAAAAACAAGGTTAAAACCAAACATAGTACCTAGTATGCAGTATGCAATTTTGGATGCAGCATAAGACATTTTCATAATATCTCCTTTTAAGTTTCACAGATGAAAGAACGTTATACAGGCTAGTTTGGTGACACAGGTAGCTCAAAAAGTAGGCCCTGTTCAATGTCAAATGATATATGCTAAGGTCTTGATGCACAAGACCTTAAGTACACATCATAGCCTTAATTTGCACAAAACATTTCCTAGTTTTCAATCTGATCCTTTATAAAAGGGTTGTGTTAGACAATCACAAAAGTTGAAATGCATACTGAGTGCACTTTTTTCTCGCTCTATGTTCATACGGTCAGTAGAAAACCTGTCAGCATAGAAGATGAAATTCCAGACACTTAATCCTGTAAAAATACTTCCCACAATACAATGACATGAACATGCTGCAATTATACACCGACTATTCTTCATACATGACCATCAGCCGTGCCTTAAAGGCAAAGACTGAACCCACTTAGCAGATCCATTCATCTCATGAACTATTAATTCATCGCCACTATTAATTTAAATTAATACAATAGACTAAAGCTAGGCACCAAACTCCCCAGACATCACTGACCTGTGCCTCTCTTTAAGCATGCGCTTTCTACAAGAACAGCGTGATTACGCATTTGGCAGACAGACAAAACCACAAACTAATCAGCTATACGTTCACCACACTATAGTCTCCATCACTTCCTCCTTTCTAAACGCAGTGACCCAGACAGACCTGGCTGTATCAGATGACCCACCTCTGTCGTATCCATGCGGTTTATCCTGTTCCTCACCTTTTAACAGGTCAATCATGGCTGGTCACTCACTGGCAAGCACAAGCATTGTAATCCGCTAGATACGGCGAGCTTCTCTCATCTTTTTGCGAAAGTTTCTCTGTGATGCAACAAAAGTTATAAAGGAATTAAGTGAGGAAATTAAAAACAGTTCTGGTCCAGTTTGTTTGTTTCCGTTAGCGGGATCTGGAATCCATCTCCTTACTCAACTGATCACCACATTCAGTTTTCCCTTTTTCTATTCTTAATGCATTCGCAGCAGGAGCACATTAAGAAAGAATCAATTTGTCAGCTGGCAGAGGAAAGGGAGGGTGGGGGGGTCAAGAGAGAGAGTATATGTGTGTGTGTGTGTGTGTGTACGTTGGGGTATAGTGTATATCATGGCTCTTTCTCTTCATATCGGATGTCCCTGCTTTCGGCGGACTTAAAAGAGTTGGTGACGTGAGCTGGTGGCTCGTGTGCAAATTAAATGGAGAGACAGAAAAATGCATTATTGATGCCAGCGGAGGCTGAAGTGTCTCGCTTACAGGGCCGGCTCTGGTTCCCACACAGAGTAATTAATCCACAATCCTGAGCCAGCCATGAATGGCCCGACCATAGAAGAACCATCTCTCTCCACTAGAGCACTCCTTCCACCGGCTTCTGAAAATAGGTCACCTGCCTAGGGCCAGCCGGTGCGTGTGCGCACGTACGTGTGTGCATGACGCACCGATGGGACTGCTTAAAAACAGAGCACATTTTTCTGCCAAATTTGCAGTGCAGGTTAGTGTTGACGGTTGTTGCATGCTTTTCTGGTACCAAATGTTGCTGTGTAACATTTAAACCCAAGGGCAGATAAAATGGCTAAAATTCAGGACAGGTACAGGTAGTGTTGCTTTCGTCAACGAAAATTATGACTAAATATCGCCGTCAACGAACCTTTATCACGTGACGAAAATGAGACGAGACGAGACGAAAATGCTGGTCATGTGACGATGACTATAATTAAATGTATAATGCAATATCGTTGACGAATAAAAACTAGACTAAATGTGGTTTACAAAATAAAAACTATGCTAAAATGTCTCTTCATTTTCGTTGACCAAAACGAGACGAAACGAAATGTTATAACGTTATTTCGTCTCGTTTAGTCGCGTTATTATTATTATTTTGCAGTATTTCTGTTTCCTGTGTCTCGCTTCAGGGACTGCATCAGGTCGCACTGCGCAGACGCAGGCGACACCACTTCCTCAAGCCCCACTCGCGGCATTATTTAAAACAGTGTTTCCCAACCGGGGTGCCGCGTAAAAAATCCTTTTTTAATATTTTTAAATTGCTAAAATGTTCAAAAAAAGCAGCTATTATATAATATCCATTTCTAATGTCGCCAATAATTAGAGATGCACTGAAATTCCGGCTGCCGAAAATGAGTTCACCGCTCAGGATTCACTTTCACGTGGTGTGACGCTCTGCCTATTATCCCACTCTATGCGTGCGCGCTCCGCTCAGTCGCTCACGGCCCATGTGAGTGCTCCACTCATATACCGTTCATGCTCATCGGAACAGCAAAGTCCACTCAGAAATCAAGCTGACAGGAAACATCGATGTAGTACAGTATTGTTTCTGTCTGCAATAGCCCTACTGTGCTGTAACAAGGTGTGGTAAATGGGCAACTCTGGTAACGCTGCCCTCTCATTCATTGATCTGCTAACCGTTATGCTCATGTGTCCTCTGATGATAATAGCTTTCTACGATTAAACATTATTTGGATAATTGGTAAAAAAAAAAAAAATAATAATCTCTTAATAGCCCTACTGTGTGTTAGACCTACCTGAAAAACTAAAAAGCAATTTATTTCATAGGCCTATCGTTATTTTTTATTTGTGCTATCATTAGTAATTTCTTTATTTGTTCTTATTTTATTATTAACTGCTTAGCCTCCTTGTAATTTTTTATTCAATTCAAAGTTTTAAATCAAGCTATCTCGTGCCACTGCAACAAAATTACCCAGCTGTAAAATCAAAACTTTGTTTAATTACCATTATAACTAGCTATCTCACAATGTTTACATATGAATAAAAGCCTACATTAAAATCTGTCATATAAATTGGTCTCTTCATTAGAAATTAGCCTACTGATTGCCACCATTGATAGACACATTTCTTTTCATAATATTAAAAATATCTGTATGACATAACAGGCCGCCAAAAACAACACTAGGTACAGGGCATGCATTCGGTACAAATTCTGGTCTTTTGGATGCCTAGTTCTTGTGTTACTTGGCATCTCCCTTGTTGTTCATTATTTATTCTTTGAAACTGTTTTCGAAGTTAATAAGCAATTACAAAAAGGCACACAATAATTCTCTTGAATACATCCAGCAAACATTTTTTCCTCCAAAAGAACCACAAAACAGTAACCGCTATGCAAAACAAAGGTCCAATGGTCTGTAAAATAGCAGCCAGTTGCCGCAGTAGTGTAGAGTAGATTAAGCAATATTTTACAGACTTTGAAGGAATTAGAAAGAGGAGCTGAACTGGCCTGAGCTTCTACAGTCATTTTCTTGGCAAATACTTCTGAGAAAAGCAGCTTACAAGAAAGTGCATGCACTTTAATAATTACTTCAGTAACTAAAGATTCAAGATAGATTCAACAAACAAAACAGCATATGTATGTTCAGTGGGCCCTTTTTCAAAGCCCTTTCGCCTCCCGCTCTGTGAAGATCTGAGCAAGGTCACAGGCATCAAGAGAGGAACAAAGGCAAAGAGATGAGAAAGAAAAAGAGATTTAAAAAAGGGAGGGTGAGCTGACCTTAGAAGAGATTGGTCTAGAAAGGGCTACACAAATAATACAAATAGAACAGAAACAATGATACGGCTTGCTGCAACTACTATACCGCAAAATGGCTATGATTTAAATTAATAAAACAAGTATATATTATGTTTGCAGCAGTCTCAGGGGATTTAGCTTGCTTTATATTATTTTAAAGGGGTCATATGACGTTTGCTAAAAAGAACATTATGTTGTGTATTTGGTGTAATGCAATGTGTTTATGCGGTTTAAGGTTTAAAAAACACATTATTTTCCACATAATGTACATTATTGTTGCTCCTCTATGCCCCGCCTTTCTGAAACGCGTTGATTTTTACAAAGCTCATCGTTCTGAAAAGTGAGGTGTGCTCTGATTGGCCAGCTATCCAGGGTGTTTTGATTGGCTGAATACCTCAAGCGTGTGACGGAAATGTTACACCCCTTAACACACTGTGATGCCGTCTCCGGGACGGCGAGACAAAACCAATAAAACCCATTACAAACGAGGCATTTGTTGCATCCAGTGGGGACATAATTACTTATTATAATGACTTATACTGTGTTTTTATGCATTGCGTTGCGTTTTTCGCGCCGTGTAAACATAAAACCATTTCTGCATTTGTGATCGGAGAAACGAAAAACAACAAGCGCTACTCGCGTTTGAATCATCAGTGGCAAATTCTTTAAATATAAAAATATTTCTTTTTGGTGAGTCAGAAGCACCAGACTGTTCTTGCAAAGTTGGAACTGCCCCACTTTATAGAACAGCCTTTGAGCACAGACCCATTGTATGCTACTCTGCAGGTTCAGGAAACAGTCTTCCATAAAATGCGTCACACAGCGTCACACACGATGGGCTTGAGTGAGTGGAGGCGGGCGGGCTTGAGAACGGCATAGCCAGCGAATTCGACGAAGGAGTGGCCGGCGGGCTTGCGGCAACCACATGTGACGACCCCGGGCTGGACTCTGCTTCGTCCACGGTAAAAGCCGATCCGGCGATCCACAGCGCGAAATTGATGTATTTCCTCAGCGACCAGCACGGATCAGCTCTAGGCATGACGAAGCGGATATCGTCCTCTTTTGGAAGACCAAACAAAGTAGTTTCGCTTTCACAACAAAACACACAGCGTCTTCACGACATGGCGGCGGCAACAAAGCTACAGCGAGAATAAAAGTTACTCCTTCTTTCTTTGCGTGAACATTTGGGCGGCATTATGCAAATCTTCCCACATAGTGAAGTAGATATGTGGGGGCGTGTTAGAACGAGCCGTTTTAGCTAGGCGTGGTTGACTCTTAACTTTTATAAAGAATATCTCTTTGGGTTTGAGACTTTAGTCTTTGCAACTTTACAGATCTTCTTTATGCACCAAGAGCTTGTAACACTCCAAAGAGAAAGGAAAAATTGAAATAAAGCATCAACAGACACAGACCTTTCCCAACAGCACAATAGTAATGACTTTATGAACTTCTTTACTTTCAAGATTAATACTATTAGAGATAAAATTCTAACCATGCAGCCATCAGCTACAGTATAGAATGAGACAGTGCACTCAGCACGGATCATCTCTAGGCATGACGAAGCAGATATCGTCCTCTTTTGGAAGGCCAAACAAAGTAGTTTCGCTTTCACAACTAAACACACAGCATCTCCACAACATGGCACTCCAAAGAGAAAGGAAAAATTGAAATCGCATCATATGACCCCTTTAATATAATAATAATTATTATTGTTTTTATTATTATATTAGCTAGAAGAGATTAAGACATGTTAACTAATAAAACAGAACCTCTGCAATACAGTTTTGGGTCAGCTTTGTGTCAACATTTTTAAAACTCTTCGAAATTACTTGTACAGTTCAGTTCTAATCACAATGGAAACATTTGTCAGAATAGAGTTGAGAGTACAAAACAAATAAATGACACTATGTGAGAACACAGTGCCTGAGAAAAGCAACAGGAATTCCATGTTAACCTACACATAAAGGAGAGAAAATGAGAGCTGAGGGCTGAAATGCACACGTGTGCTTAACCAGCAGCGGGAGAGTGGGTGGTAGATTTTACACTTCCTCACAACATCTGCACTTCCAACATGAGTGTTTATGAACAGCAAAAACCACAGAATAAGCAGGACCTGAAAGATTTTTCTCAAGAACAGTGGGCAGTTTAACTGCTCAGGACAAATAAGTGACTCATAAACAACTAATCACATGTAAACAAAGGGTCATTCCGTGTCAGCTCAACCAGAGGTCCCCGGCTCAAATTTTTGAATTTGCTAATATTTTTTCTGAAGAATAATGCATGTATAGTAGGGATATAACGATATTATCAATATCGTGAATAGTCTTGATATTATCGTGGTTACATGACGATATGAAATGATAGGTCTTCCAGGCAAAACGTGTCGTTTTTAAAATATATTTAAACTTCTTATTCTGACATAAAAGGTCTTTAAAGTTGTGTTTTGGGCCATTATAATTTGGCACAGAATCAAACTAACTAAAACTGAAAGCACAACATGGCTTAATCCCTTCATCAAGTCTCTTTTTGCTGAAGCGTGCACTTCGTTCAGGCGATCAGCTTGTGATCCAGTGTATCCACGCCTCAGAATAGCTCCGTTCACAGTGAATAAATGCAGTGAACTCGTTTATTGCACATACTGTGAATTTAGCGAGCGTTTGGGAACGCAACAGCCACCAGTATTATATATATATCCAATATCTCTGGAACTCAACAATATAGGGCCTTAAAAATTAAGATGCCAAAAGGGAAGTTTGTTAAGACCCAATATCTGAAAGGGCATTAAGATATATTTAATGCTGTTTGAGTTGCAGGCCTGGAAACTTTGGACAGAAAAAAAAACTTGAAAAGTGCTTTCACCACTGGCACATAATGCAACAAAGACAGCTAAAGTCAACAGATTTTACTAACAGACCCACCAATCTCTCTGTAAAAGTAACATAATGATGCTGCCATCTTTCTGAAGTAATTTTTAACCCACTGTAATTTGGCTCTGAATCTCAGGTAAAAATTTCAATTTTGACCCCCCTCTACAAAATAGTGGATTACTCAGTAAATATTCATCCATGACATTTAATATTTTGGCTTTCATCACTATACATGTTCATCTTTCTTCAGGAAAAAAATATTAGTAAAATCAAAAATTTGAGCTGGGGACCTCTGGTTGAGCTGACAAGGAATTACCCAAAACATAAAAACAGTTATTGATCATACTGTACAGGTAACAACAAAGAGTATTAAGGGGATAGTTCACCCAAAAATGAAAATTCTGTTATTAATTACTCATCCTCCAGTCGTTCCAAACCCACCTTGGTTCATCTTCGGAACACAAATTAGGATATTTTTGATTAAATCTGAGTGGTTTCTGACCCTCCATAGACAGCAACAGAACTACCACATTCAAGGCCCAGAAAGGTAAAAAAATATCTTAATTTGTATTCCAAAGATGAACGAAGGTCTTACGGGTATAGAATGACATGAGGGTGAGTAATTAATGACAGATTTTTATTTTTATTTTTGGGTGTACTATTCCTGTAAGATTCAAGGGTATGTAAACTTTGAATTGGTACATTTATGTAAATTCAGTTATTATTTTGTCTTGTGAACTATATGTAAACATCTGTTATGTGAAACAGAACAGCACTAAATAACATGTAATTTTCATGGTCTCTCTTATTTTGTTGAAATAATAAAGATCTTTCATACAGACTGTGTGTGGCCATCAAGTGAAACTAGGACTGCAGACTGCAATTAACAGCCCTGCTTAGACAACAGACACCCTTAACCAAACACCTCCCTCATCCTATATAAATGCATATATTAAGCATAACACTGCAGCTTTTTATGCGTGACACACAAACTGGCCTATCTATAGGATGCAAATATAGTCTAGATTGAAAATGAGAAAAGAGCGACATCAGCACCCGATGAGAGATGGATTGTGGGTCTCAGTGCGGGGCAAACCACACACACAGCTGTGACAGTCTCCTGCGTTTCATAACTCCCACCCAGCATTTCAACACTCCCAGCACTGTTTTTTTTTTTTTTCTTCTTGATGATCTTAGGAAAATTCAGGTGCAGCATCTTGTCCTGTTTCTGTGACTCATATAAGACGAGAAAGAAATCATGTGCATTGAGTAGGATTGCATCATAAAAAAACAACAACATCTAAATTTCAATGAGTCAGTTATTTTATCACCAAGCATCAAACAACTTCAATACCATCACACAAAAGAGTAGGCTTAACATTTCACATAATGCATGAAACACACACATCATAGTCCCTTCACAGAACAACCGGTTGTGATCTTTTGATGAAAAGGCTCAAAACAAAACAAAACACAAAACAAAACCCTATACTGAAAATACACAAGAAAATACACAATGTGCATATTAAGCTTTAGAGTAAACATATTCCTCTAAACAGCACCACATGGTGATAGAGGGACCGAATATTCCAACAAAAGTGTTCTTCTTCTTCTTATTATTACTATTATTATTATAATTATTATTACTCAACAGAGATGTACACTTGTTGCAGAAACAGACATGTTTCCTCCTCACTGACCCACTGGCTTGTCAACAAGTCATATACTTTTTTAGATGATTAGCTGACAAGCAAAAATGAGTAGCTGAGCAAGCCCTAGCATAAAGAGCATAAAATAATACAATTATATTTGATGTCTCCCTTTATACTTCCGCATGTCGCTTGTCACCACTTCACATAAGCAGAAGTAAGTCTATGCACTCGAAAACATGTTTACCACATTTCCCCTGAATATTAATGGAATTTGCATAGAAAAACTCCCAAGTGCACGGTTTACTCTTGTGTATAAACAGAGTCCATCAAATATCTGCCCTATTATGCACAATGCCTCATATAATTTTAATATCACAGTTAAATAATTCAGTTATTAACTTTTAATTATGTTCGTAAATATTCAGAGGCCAACATTTATAGAAGATGCTGCTTTTTACTGTCAGTTTTCAGTCTGACCAAAATTTAATTTTCCACAATTTCAAATAATAGCACTGTAAAAATCTTCAGCAGCAGGGAAACACCTCACAAACCCAAGGCTCCCTGTGTTGCTCTCCACTAAGGGCTGCACTGATTGTTGGTCTGAGATGAAATTGTTTAATCTGTGCTCAAGTTTTGAAGATCATCCACCCCTCTCAGCTTCTCAATTCTCTCATTTGAACGCTCTCCTGGGGTCCTGGCTAGCATCAGCCCTCAAAAACTGTAGAGCTGCTGAGTCATCCGGCCTCCCCCATGGCATGATGCCTCACTCAGGTTGCATTCTCTGCCTCCACCGTAGAATTTGTTACTGGGGCTGAGACTTCTCAATAGAAAGTTGAGCGGTATGTCATAGCACTGTAAATAAAGGCAAGTTAGTATTTGTTCTGTTGTCATTTCGGTTGGTGCTTTAGTGCTTGTCCCTTCCGCCACGAGATGGCAGGTTGGTGACAGATTCTTTAACATACATGTTTGGCTGCTCATCAATCCAGACTGATTGCTTCCATCTTAATGGGCTGTGCGTGGCTTAATTTCCCCCTAATGAGAGTGTCATTGAGAGGTCTAGCATTAGTGAGAGTTGCTAAGATTGCTTATTTAGTTTCTAGGATGTTACCCCCACTACACTTCCTTGAATTCATCACACTTTTCATTCCAAAACGTTGTTAAGAAAAAAAAAGTGAACCTCAGAAGGTGCAGTGTTGAGATAAGCTCTCGACTGAAGGTTTCACACTTTATGAGTGTTCAGTTTATCGAAGCTTGACAGGACTGGATGTTTGACTGATTTGTGCGGTGGTTTGGGGATTTTTCTCACAGATCAGGGGGAAAAAAAGTAGTAGTCACTACATGTATTTTGCTTATAAAGCCATTGGCCTGAATGTGCAAGAAAACCATAGACCACTCTGCTAACAATAGGTTTGGAAATCAAGAACCAGTTCCATAAAAAAAAAAAAATTATAATATTAAGCCAAAAATATCTAAATATTTAGTGGTATTTTAAGAGTTTTAATTGGTCTTAACCATTAGATAAATTAACTTAGCATGGAATAGCCTTTCCCTGTGTTTTCTTCAAAATTTTAAGCTGTGTGGGTAAATTTGCATGCAGCTTTCTACTGGAAGTCAATGTTGGAAGTCAAAGTCAAAGTCAGTAAAATACATGTAGTGACTACTACACACACACACACACACACACACACACACACACACACACACATATCTCTCTTTGATGTTTTCCTGAGGAGGAAATGGATTTTTACAGAGTGCATTTGCTTAAATTTAGTACATTTCCTGACCAACAATTTGTAGTTAAGACAATTATAAGCTTACTGTTCAGCCATTTTGGGCTTGACCAAACTGATTCAGTTTAAAAAGCACTGGAAGAATCATTAATAGAACCATTAATGAACCAGAATTAAGTCGCATCAGACCTATCAAATCTATTAAATTGACATTAAAGACTTTTAATGTTATTAAATATTCCTCTTTTAAATAAATGCTGTTCTTTTGAACTTTCTATTCATAAAAGAATCCTTAAAATAGTTTTTTTCTAAAAAATTGATATTGTTGAAGGGAAATTGCTTCTATTTCCTCACAATAATTTTGTAATGGCTGAAAGGTATGTTTGCAACTTAATCATTTACAGCATTAAAAGAGAGCTTCACCTTTTTAAATTTCCCCTCATCAGCTATGCAGATACATGCAATTACCACAAATAGTTGGTGACCTGTAACCTTCCATTCTAATTGAAGCTGCTTTGAAGAGAGTTGAAGAAGTGTGCGTGTGTATTAAGAGTATCCACCTGCCTTTTCCGTCTTTTCTCTTAACACAGAGAAACAGTGAAAGGAGCAAGCTGTTCCTTTCTAAGATCCAAACAGAGTGATGGGCCTTAGAGTTAAGCTTGTTTAACACAGGTTAACAAAGCACCGCTAAGCACTGATCCTCCGCATTTTCTTTAAGGAGCTGTTACTCAGGCTTGCCTCAAGCTACTTAATGAATCAATAAGTTTAGCAACAGCCTTGGTCAGTGTCTGACAATCCAGAGATATATTTAACCACAAGGCTCCTAACACTACCATAAAGGCACAGAGACAGTATTCTCCAAATCATGGTGAGCTGCCCATAGGCAGCGGTTTAAGGCATCTTAGACTTCAGAAACACACAAGATGTTTTGTTCCCTTTCAGTCAGTCACTCTCGACATCACGTCGGTGACAGAAGAATTGGGAATCTTGCCAGAGAGACCAATCTACTTGTTCGCATCTGGCTGCCACACCCCACAGTGCGGGTATAAGAGGCAGCAGGTGCACCGCATTCATTCATCTTTTCACTTCGGAGTCGAGCGGTGGTGCATCACTACTGCTCTCTTCTCTCCGAGTGATTGCAAAGTGAGTGCGGGAGTTACGGCAGACAGCAGCAGTGGTCACGGTCTCACGGGAATCATCCAGCATGCAGACAGCCACACCAGGAGTGTGCGGTGGCCAGCTCCCCGGCGTGCTTCAGCACTAAAAGAGCAATCCCTAAAAGAGCAACACAGGTAATCGCGTCTTTTTAAAGATGTCTTATCACCCGTGAATTTCTGGATGTGGTCGTTACCTGGCGCCTCAGGACGGACACAATCGCTGCCTCACGTTTCTGGGCATTAAGCACGAAGCTTTCGTGGATGGTGCATGTTCTCTGTGTGGGGACATTACCATCTCGGAGTCTGCCTCTGCCGCGATCCAGCATTCGTCCCGGCACCCGGGGCGTCGCTGCTTCCGGTGGAGTCAGAGGTGATTTGAGGATCACGGTGAGGGCTTCTCCAGAGGAGGTTCCTCACCCCTCAAGTGCTTTGCAGCCGGTGGAGCTGCCGGAGGTGCGTGCTGGGCCCTCTGCAGGACAGAGTGTACCACCCGTATCCTTCGGTGCTCCCTCTGATGTCCAGATGTCGATCGCTGCATTGGAGGGCGAGCTCTCTCTCTCTGGGGATGACGATTCGGCTGCGTTGCCCCCTTCGGGGAGAGTGGCGTTCCCCAAGTCAGACCCAGAGATGACGGCTATGCTTTCCTGGACTGCCAAGAATGTTGGGCTCATGTGGAATCCTCCACCGCGTCCCGGTCCTTCGAGGCTGGATGAGTGGTTCCAGGAAGAATGGCATCGGAAGGGGGCGCGGAGCACCAGCGCGACCCCCACCGACGCCATTCTTCCTGGAAGTGCATGAGGAGCTCATGAGATTGTGGAAGGCACCTTTTACTGCTAGAAACAAATCATGCAGCTCCTCCTCCCTCACCACCCTCGATGGCGGGGCCGCTTTGGGGTACATGGGCATTCCCTCGGTGGAGCGGTCTGTGGCCATGCAACTGTGTCTCACGGCTGCTACCACTCTGCAGGGTGACCCGTGTCTCCCCTCGCGGGCCTGTAAGTATTCGTCAGGTCTAACTGGCAGTGCTTACAGAGCTTGACTGAGGCAATCAAGCACATCATGCCCCGGAGGAAACCTGCTGCTTCCACTCTAAGGGCACCCCCTGCGTCCGCCCCCATTCCCACGCACTAGAAGCAGCCTTCCACCAGGAGCACTCCCTCTGCCCATTCGTGGAACCAGGTAGGTGCTGTGACACTCAAGACCCCGATTCATGCCGTCACACGCCAGGCTGTTACAAGCCTCAAGCTGAGGCCCTGCCTTCCCCCTCAAGAAGAGCGGTGGGCTACGACCAATCTTGGACCTGCGAGTTTTGAATCGCGCGCTTCACAAGCTGCCGTTTAAGATGTTGATGCAGAGACGCATTTTCGAGTGCATCTGTCCCCAAGACTGGTTTGCAGCGATCGACCTGAAGGACACGTACTTTCATGTCTCGATCCTCCCGCAACACAGGCCATTCCTGCGTTTCGCCTTCGAGGGTCGGGCATATCAGTACAAGGTCCTGCCCTTCGTGCTGTCCCTGTCGCCTCGTGTCTTCACCAAAGTCGCGGAGGCGCCCCTTGTTTCTTTGAGAGAACAGTGTGTTCGCATCCTCAACTATCTCGACTACTGGCTCATACTCGCAATGTACACAGGGACGTGGTGCTCAGACACCTCAGCCAATTGGGTCTTCGGGTCAACTTGGAAAAGAGCAAACTCGTGCCAATGTAGAGGATCTCTTTTCTCAGAATGGAGCCGGATCCTTTGTTCCTTCGGGCAGGAGTGCCCCTGGAACAGGTATCCAGGTATGCAATGGTTTCCACAGATGCCTCGGCCACCGGCTGGGGAGCCACGTACAACGGGCACGCAGTGTCAGGGGTGTGGACGAGTCCCCAACTGCGTTGGCATATTCATTGCCTCGAGTTGCTGGCAGTGCGCCTTGCCCTGAGCCGCCTCAGAGGGTCCCTTCGGGGCAGGGACGTACTGGTCCGCATGGACAATAATGAGACCATTGCGTATATCAACCGGAAAGGCTGTTTACGCTCCTGCCGCATGTCGCAACTCGCCCGCCGCCTCCTCCTCTGGAGTCAGAAGCATCTGAGGTCCCTTCGTGTCATCCACATCCCAGGAGTGTTCAATCGGGCAGCCGACGAGCTGTCTCGAGCGGCACTTCCAAGGGAGTGCAGACTCCACCCCCAGGTGGTTCAGCTGATCTGGAGACAGTTCGGAGTTGCTCAGGTAGACCTGTTTGCATCTCCTGAAACCACCCACTGCCAGTGGTTCTACTCCCTAACCGATGCAACGATGCACTGGCACACAGCTGGCCCCGGGGCCTGCGCAAATATGTGTTCTCCACAGTGAGCCTACTCGCACAGACGCTGTGCAAGATCAGGGAGGACGAGGAGCAGGTCTTGTTAGTGGCTCCATATTGGCCCAGCAGGACCTGGTTCACGGAACTCATGCTCCTTGCTACAGCCCCCCCCTCGGCCCTGTGGAAACTTCATGTGTGGTCCCTGGAGAAACGCAGAGGTTTTAGGTGACCTACTCCAGGAGGTAGCACTCACTATCGCTGCAGCGCACGGTGCACGGTGCGTCCACGAGACAGGCCTATGCTTTGAAGTGAAACCTGTTCGTCGAATGGTGTTCCTCTCACCGAGAAGACCCCTGGAAATGTTCGATCAGAGCTGTGCTTTCCTTCTTGCAGTAAGGGTTGGCGCGTAGGTTGTCCCCCTCCACCCTTAAGGTTTACGTTGCTGCTATCTCCGCACACCATGACCCCATAGAGGGGAGGTCGGTGGGGAAGCACGACCTGGTCGTCAGGTTCCTTAGGGGGGCAAGAAGGTTAAATCCTCCTAGGCCCCCCCCTGCCCTCTTGGGATTTAGCATTGGCGCTAAGAGCCCTACAAACTGCTCCCTTCGAGCCTTTGGAGTCAGTCGAGTTGAAGTTTCTCTCCATGAAAACCCTACTCTTGACTGTATTGGCCTTGATCAAGAGGGTGGGGGACCTGCAGGTATTTTCGGTCTACGAATCGTGCCTTGAGATTGGGCCGGCTGACTCCAGTGCAACACTGAGACCCCGGCCCGGCTCCATGCCCAAAGTTCCTACCACTCCCTTCAGGGTCCAGGTAGTGAACCTGCAAGCGCTGCCCCTGGAGGAGGCAGACCCAGCCCTAGCTTTGCCCTGTCCTGTATGCGCACTGCGACAGTACAATGATAGAACTCAGAGCTTTAGGCACGTGCACACATAGACATCAAAGGGGGCTTGAGCACCTGCCCTTTTTCTTCCTCG
>NW_015642811.1:1967633-1981045 GCF_001515625.1 Sinocyclocheilus rhinocerous
AAGTTTCTCTCCATGAAAACCCTACTCCTGACCGCATTGGCCTCGATCAAGAGGGTGGGGGACCTGCAGGCATTTTCGGTCGACAAATCGTGCCTTGAGTTTGGGCCGGCTGACTCCAGTACAACACTGAGACCCCGGCCAGGCTATGTGCCCAAGTTTCCTACCACTCCCTTCAGGGACCAGGTGGTAAACCTGCAAGCGCTGCCCCTGGAGGAGGCAGACCCAGTCCTAGCTTTGCTCTGTCCTGTATGTGCACTGCGGCAGTAACTGGATAGAACTCAGAGCTTTAGGACCTCAGAGCAGCTCTTTGTCTGTTACGGAGGACAGCAGAAGGGGAAAGCTCTTTCCAAGCAGAGGATGGCCCACTGGATAGTGGATGCCATCACCTTGGCCTATGAGGCACAAGGTGTGCCCTGCCTGCTCATGCTGCATGCTCACTTCACTAGGGGTGTCGCATCGTTCTGGGCGCTGGCTCGTTGTGCCTCGGTAGCAGATATTTGTAGAGCTGCGGCCTGGGCGACTCCTAACACGTTCGCTAGGTTCTATAGCCTACGTGTCGAACCTGGTTTCCTCCTGTGTTCTCACCTCAAACGGGTAGTGGCACTGAGAGGCCCGGGTCAGAGTCAGCTTGTGGCGTCCATAACGCCTAGTTTTCAAGAGAGTTCCCTAACCAGGCAAACCCTGTCGAGTCCTCCAGCACTCCGGCGGACGGACGTGGCGGAGCGTCCAGCGCCAGGCCTTTCATCCAATGAATTCCTGAAATCTGGTGTGAGGCTAGTGCCCATATGACTGACCCTGTTGGGATCCCATATGTGTAGTTCCATGTGCAATAGGACCCTTTTGGGTTACTCCACATGAGTAAATGTCACTCAACCCCCTCTGGGAGGAGGTGACTCCACAGCGGGCCTCTTCCAAGTAGGAAGAGCACGCTTTCTCAGTGTTATCTAAGTCCTACTGTTTGGGTTGCTCGAGGAACAGCAGTAGTCTACCTTCTCTGTGTAGAGCCCGGTCCTATCGTCTGCCTTATAAAAGGTTCGGTAGGCCTACACAGGGCACTGGAGGGTGCAGCACCTGTTGCGCGTTGGTAGGGATTCCCAATTCGTCGGTCACCAACGTGATGTCGAGAGTGACCGACTGAAAGGGAACATCTCGGTTACATGTGTAACCCTCGTTCCCTGAAGGAGGGAATGAAGACGTCACGTCCCGTCGCCACAGTTGCTGTACCACCGCTGAGCTGCCGGGTCACTGGCTCGGCTCCTTAGCGAAAACATGAATGAATGCGGTGCATCTGCTGCCTCCTAAACCCACGCTGCGGGGTGTGGCAGCCAGATGCGAATTCCGCATGCCAATGTCCATTGGCTTGTTTATTTACACTCGAAGTGGATTGGTCTCTCTGGCGAGATTCCCAATTCGTCGATCACCGACATGACGTCTCTGTTCACTCCTTCAGATAACAAGGGTTACAAATGTAACCCAGATGTTTTTTAAAATCATACATTCTTGATTGTAGGGATACATACTACACAATTTACTCTGTAATCTAATGTGGTCTGACATTTTTTTAATTAAATAAATTAATACTTTTATTTAGCAAGGATGCATGAAATTGATCAAGACATAATATTTAAAAAAAATCAAATAAATGCTGTTTTTTAAACTTTACATTTTTTTTAAAAACTTTTCAACATTGATAATAAAAATAAATATTTCCGGAGCACCAAATCAGCATATTATAATGATATCTAAAGAATCATGTGACACTGAAGACTGAAGTAATGACTGCTGAAAATTCAGCTTTGCCATCACAGGAATAAATTACATTTTAAAATGTATTAATGTAGGAAATAGTTGTTTCAAATTGTAATAATATCTCACAATATTACAGTTTGTACTGTATTTTTGACTTTAGTTTGTACTATCTTACCGACCCCAAACTTTTTAACAGTATAATGCAGGGATCCTCAAATCTGGCCCACGAGATCCACTTTCCTGCAGAGTTTAGCTCTAACCCTAATCAAACACACCTGAGCATGCTAATCAATGTCTTCAGGATCATTAGAAAATCACAGGTAGGTGAGTTTGATCAGGGTTGGAGCTAAACTCTGCAGCGCATTGGCCCTCCAGGGCAAGATTTGAAGAACCCTGGTATAAGGTCACAGTTCTCAATGTTTATTTTTGCAGCATTTTGGTTGAATCAGAGCATTTTTTTCCTCTTTCTGACAGAATATCAAGTTCTTGGACTCACCCTTATCAAATTTTTCCTCCACCTCCATGGGCACTTGATCATCTGATCCATCCCTGCCTTGCAATTGGATTAATCCGCATCTTAGACGTCAGTTTGGCAGTTGCATTCCTCCATTTTGCAAATTGCCTTGTGAAAAGCTCTATATTTTCCTTTTTACCCTGAAGTCCAAAGTTATATTACTGGCTCACTTTAACAAAGTCATCGTTCTTAAACACAGATGATTCTTGTTCTGTTCCAAAACCTAGTGAGCTGCCCCACTGCCGGCTGCCTACATAGGCAGCATCCTAACTATCCTGGAACCTCATAGATGACGGATTTGGAATGATCTACTGTACATTGGGAAGAACTCAGCTGAAAGAACATAGAAAAATAAATAAAATGGCCAGATTGACAAATTCATTTCACAAGTGCCTAAATTTCAAACAAATAGGGAACAAATGGTGGATTTTATCTAATTTGCTGTTTTTGCTGTGGCACCATGTCACGCATACAGTGAGTCACTAAAAACATTTTTCCTCAAAGCAGTGAATGACATTTGTAGATCTCCCTAAGAGCACCTGCTGCAATTACTTTTACATTACCTAAATAATCACACAGAAATTAATGATATAGACATCCCCCTCCCACACACTCATTCAAATACATTCATCCCATTTTGGGTTTTCATAATATACCACCATCACACAGCTGTTTATACTTTGTCTTATTTTCAAAATTAAAGCCCATTGCATATGATCCCAATTTGTCCAGGGCAGCTTCATTATTCTGATTGATGAGTGTCCTTTCTTCTCTCAGGCATACACAAATCTAAGCTGGTGGCTTGGATTCAGATATAAAAAGTGGAGTTTGTGTCATGTAAAAAGTGTACTTTTAACACTCTGTAGTGTGGACATACATAGACACTGAGCAGTGTTAATTTACCACCACATATTTAGCTGTGTGTGTGTATATATAGTTTGACTGTATATCCTTCTGTTATTTTCACACTTAATTATGCCCATTAAAATGTATTTTACAAGTTTTTGTTACTTTCACTGTTCATTTTTTGCTCTATGGTACATCATCTTTAATTTAATAGCATTAGAGCTGCTCCATTAGAGCCAGGCTTAGTACTGTTATCACGTGCGTTGCTGTAATAATGCAGAGAACCACTCGTTATAAATTCCTAACTGTGAAATTTTCAGAAATAGAAGTCGCATTATTTTTTCATCTGAAACGTGCTGCGATTTATATTCCAAAGCCACTCATATAATGCAGAAACACTCAAGCAAGCAAAACACACGCAACGCGTGCACGTATTTGTACTGATGTAGAATAGTACAGCCTGCTAGACAGGCTGCTAGATTCACTTTCGCCAGAAAGTCGTGTATGCCTAAGGTTAAAAATAAATGACATTTATAGTGAATGCCCCTATAAATTGACTTATTTTTACGATTTAGTTTTAATCCAAATGATGCGTGTGCTAAGTGTGTGAAAATCAAAGATCACACAACAGAATTGCGTGTGCGCTCGCTCTCTCTCTCTCCCTAACGTTAAGTAACTAGTGCATTGTTTTACTTGTTTTTGACGTATCCGACCGAACTACAAACTTTCCAGTGATGTCTGTGAAAAAGATATATTCACTCGACAAGCTCGCGCATCTGCGCCGCCGCGCGCTCAATCCACTCAGCGTGCTTTGTTAATCAGCTCGCGCACATCAGCTATACAGACGTTAATACTGAATGTTTAACATTATATTCATTGCATACATATACTTCGTAGACATCTTTGATCTCTAATAACTCATCTTTGATCTCAGACTAACTTCTGCTGTCTGTTGTTCTGTTGTCGGTGTTTCATTGTCTGAATATGGCGCTTATCACATGCTGTGTGGTATCGGCGTTTAAAGTTTGACCATGAAAGTGTTCCAATAGAAGGCATAACAAAGAGACATCACTCAAGGACTTCCAGTAAAGCTGCATTTGTTCAATGGAGTGTGGCTGATGTGTGTTACATGACAAACTTTATCACTTAGAGGCTGAATAGACAACTGCATCAAGGGCAGACACATTTAAATGAAAATGTTTTGTAGAAAAAAAAAAAAACCTTTCTAGGACATTGTCAAGGATTAATAGTTGGGGTAATGCTAGGCCAAAGAGCCTGTTGGCAATCTTTTTCACACTGTTATAATGGTGCCTTTGTGAAGCTCTGTAAAAATTGTGTAAATCTTCATCTCATTTTAGTCTTTGTCCCTGCTAATCCCATAGCAGTTCTAATTCACTTTCTTCTGGAGTGCACAGGTTAAACAGGTCCCGGCAAATAAATAACGAATGGAAGGACAGTAATTAAGTACACAGATCAGATGAGGCCTAGAGAACCCTGGATGATGACCCACTTCTTCTAGTGTTCAATAAAGCCTAAAACTCTCTTGCTTTCTGCTTGTTTGCCTCCTTCTATGAACCTTTGTATTTCAGCCTAAAGCAAGGACACTAGAATATTCTAGAATGAATTAATCTCAGCCCATCCATCCATCCATCCATCTATCTATCTATCTATCTATCTATCTATCTATCTATCTATCTATCCATCCATCCATCCATCCATCCATCTTCACTCTAACCATGGCAACGGTGAAGTAAACATGATCTGCAGTCAGAGTGGGAAAATCATAAATAATAATTGAGGTTATTGATATGGAATGGATATTCTATCAGGTCTGTGGACAGACCTGAGGAGCTAATTGATCCCAGAGCTTCACCTTGACACTAACAGAGCGCTCGCCCTGAGATTCGGCCTTCAGTAAATAGGATTCACTTCCACAGTGTTCAATATAATGCTTTCTTGAAAACACAGTATTTACTGATGCTTGCACTCACTCCGTGTTGTCCTCAGAAATAAAGGGTGTGTAAGGTGAAGCTAGAGTGCAGCTGAGGAGACCGAACGCTAGGCTAGATATTCTCAAGCGGGGTACAAAGAATATTAAGGAGTGCCTATTGATTTGGGTAGCCTCTAGAAACGTAAAAAACTGCACAAACTGTACAGTATATCTGGATACCATGTAGTAAAACTAAAGAATTGGAAAACCAAAAGAAAGTAAGGCAGAATTAAACGTTATAAGTGATGTCTTTGCTGTTAAACATATTTCTTCAGGATCTGTCCAAGTACACACACATATACTGGAAAGACATCTGTGAAAGAGCAGAGACAGTAAGGAGATGGAGACAGAACACTTGAAGAAAAATCAATGGGAAAAATCTAAGTGCTCAATATGGCAACTGTAAGAAAAGAAGTCCTGCCTTTCAATCAAATACTTTTTACTCTAGAATGTTAATGCATATAAGCTAGACTATACTGTTTATACTATATTCAGAATAGCATACTATTCTTACCATTTCTGCCGAGTAGTAATATATGCTACTGTCTTACATAAAATCTTAAAATTAATCTAAACTAAGATAAATTTAAACATTTTTAAATGTTTCTTTCCTCTCTCATTACCAATCACATTTGAAACCGCAGGATCACTGTCTTTACGGTACTTCACTGCATAATGTTTCAACATTAACATCTGCCATACCGGTTCATTTTTGTAAAAGTTGGGACATTGGCACTTAGAAATGACACTACATTAGCATTAACTTGATAGACAGAGATGTTTTCTGGCATTTTCCCTGTACATTAGGCACAAAAATCTGCACTTGAATTTTTCTGCCAGCGCAGTAAACACTCCACTCATTTGGTGGGCAGATTGTATCACATAAGCACGCTGAAAATCCAGGCAAATTGCTCAGTAAATTTGGCACAGAGTGTTCAGAAGTTAAATGCGGTGCATTGATACTGTTCAATGTCAAAACTCATCACTCTCTCTCTCGTCTCGATCACTCTAGTGCACCAATGGATTGTTTTTGCATGGCAGCTTTTGTCTCTGATGCTGTATATAATTACATAAACAGCAACAGGTTCTTAATTGTTTTTGGTGCCATTAATCTTAAACCTAAACTGATAAAATTTGTCGGCACACTTACAGTCTGCGATGGTGTGATATTTATACTATTCAGTGTCACAATTCAGTTAAATTTTATTATATGCATGTTATTCGGAAAACATGAAGGAACAATGCAGAGCAATTGTTAAACATAATACTATAACAAGAATATTATTTTCCGTTGTATTAATTTACATTTGCACTAAAGCACATTTTCTGAACACAATGACTATTTTTATGAAGTAGCACATTGCTGCCACATACATGCTATTTTTTTCCACTCAGTAATGTCGTAATAATGAGTTATGCCATTTAAGCAATATATTTTCTCGTAATAACAAGATGTTTTGTCATTAAAATGACATGTTTTCTTTTTTAAAATATCATATTTCTATATTAAACACATCAAGAGCATAAAGACCACAGCACTCTCAATAACCATGATTGATTTTTTTAATGTATCTTTAACTTTTTTTTTTGATTAAGACATTTATCTTCATTTGCCCAATTCATTAGCATAATCTAAAAAAAACATGTAATGTTAATTAAAATGTAATTAGCTATTTCTTGAACCTGTCCATTTTGCCCATTACAGACATAATATCTGACCTGAGACAGTGATTCCGGTGGCTGCAGAGTAATTGGGGTGTTTGGAGACATTTTCACCTCTAACACAACCTCAGGGGACCTTCGGATTACACTTTCCCAGGAAGAGACTCTCGGCACGCAGTCCAGAAACTCAGATCTACTCATGCCTGCCAGACAGTCTCTTGGCAGTCCCAATGCCTTTGTCACAGTCATCTTATTTGAGCCTGTCCATTTTTATAATAAGCCAGACAGTACGTGTTGCCAGATTGTGCTCTCAATCTATTTTTTGTAATATTTCCCACCTCAGAAAAGGGTAAGTGAAGGTCACCCCAAAAGTCATGCGGTATATTTGTGAGCAAAACTCGTAAAAATGACAGTCTCACGTCCTGTGGGCTGTTTTTCAACCCCATGCAGTGTAGACTGGCACATTTACATGTTACAACATCATTTGAATAATCTGCAACCTTGACCGTCACACATCATTGGGTAAAGCTTAAAATGATGGGAAAAAAATCCAAACTTTGCGAGTAAACCAACTTCATGTTAGACTTGCCATAACGAACCAGCAGACAGCTCCATCTTGGAAACAAAGGCAGCATCCAGCCTTGCAGGTCTTGCTGGGAGGATGAAATTCCTGCCAGGTTGCATTCTGTTCGGGCCTGTAAAACTGGCTATTTCTGTGGAGCATTAGCACAGCAGGAACAAGCAGTGAAGGGAAGCAGGAATACTAGAAAGTGGAGAGACAGGTTTATGCGGGGGAGATGAATGGAGCTGCACATGAATCCTTTCTGCAGTTGTTCGCAAAAAGCCTAGGAGTAGCAAAATTAAAATTGAAATACAGTCTACTCAAAATCGCTTGGGATAAATTACCTGTATCAGATTGAGTGGGAATTTTGAAGCACGTGCTCATTTCTCTGACACACACACACACACACATGTTGGTTTTTATGGTTTATGGGGACTCTCCATAGGCGTAATGGTTTTTATACTGTACAAACCGAATTTTCTATCACCCTACATCAACCCTACCCCTAAACCTACCCCTCACAGGAAACTTTGTACATTTTTAGATAAAAAACAAAACAAAACAAAAAAACTAATTCTTTATGATTTATAAGCCTTTTGAATTACAGGAACACCGAAGGTGTCCTCATAATCACCTTCATGTTGTAATACCTATGTCATACCCATGTCATTTTACAAATTTGTGTCCTTATAAACCACATAAACACGCACACACAATTCACCATTATTCAAAAGTTTGAGGTGGTACTAATTCTTAAATGTTTCTGAAAGATGTCACTTATGCTCAACAAGGCAGTATTTATTTGATCAAAAATATAATTTAAAAAGCAAAACTGTGAAATATTATTACAATTTAAAACAACTTTTCTATTTTACTGTATTTTAACACGTAATTTATTCCTGCAATGACAAAGTTCAAATATGCTCATTTGGTGCTCAATAAATATTTCATATCAAAACCCTTATCAAGGTTGAAAACAGTTGTGCTGCTTAATATTTTTGTGGAAACTGATAATTTTTTTCAAGATTCTTAATAGAAAGTTCAAAAGCATTTACAGCATTTACTGAAAATAAAGTCTTTACTGTCGCTTTTGCAAAAAAAATCATACTGACCATTTTGAAAGGTATATATATATATATATATATATATTAGTGCTGTCAAACGATTAATCGCGATTAACTCCATCCAAAATGATGAAAAGAAAGAGGGCGCCACAGACGGCCGCCTCAGTGTTAGGCTGTCCAGTTTTTGTACTGTTTTTGTTAGTTTTTCCTGTTTTTTGTTTCTCAAACACGATCAGTTTTACCAGGGATGAACTGCTGAATATTCGGCAGTACACACCACACAGTCTTCTACTGGATTTTGTTTATTTGGATGTTTTGCTGAACGTTGTAGTTGGCGAAGCAGCGGCGCTGTTCAAACACTTCAGGACGCGCAGATGGGGGAAGCGAGCCGGCGCGCTCGTTAAGCTCAGACAGTGCGGATTTCGAACGGCGCTGCCTAGTATCCATCTGGCGAATTTCCGCTCTCTACCCAACAAAATGGACGAACTCCTTCTGCTCTGCCGGACAAATAAAGATTTTTCACACTCTGCTGCTCTGTGTTTCACGGAAACCTGGCTGAATGACGCCATACCGGGGCAGTGGTCAGCGCGTTAAATCTGCAGAGCTTCCAGCTGTTCAGAGCGGACCGTGATGCAGAATCAACTGGGAAATTTCGTGGCGGCGGGACATGCTTCTACATCAATAAAAGGTGGGGTACAGATGTAACAGTGTTAAAGAAAGATGTGCTGTTCCGATCTAGAAGCGCTTTTCATTAACTGTAAGTCATTCTATTCGCCGCGGGCGTTTCACTCGTTCATTCTCATGAGTGTTTACATTCCACCGCAAGCGCACGTGAGCCTGGCTTTACATTTACAGCAAAACTTCGTCATCTTCCTCAGGCCAAAGTGGACGCCTACAAAAGGGGGGACAGAGTCTTGTACAATCAGGCCAGAAACACACTGAATAAGGAGATTAGAGTGGCCAAGAGGAACTGCGCTAAAAAGCTAGAACACCAGTTTTCTGCCAACGACTCTGCATCAGTATGGAAAGGCCTGAAAGACATCACCAACTACAACACACCATCCCCCAGCACTGAGGCCAATCAACAACTTGCTGAAGACCTGAATGAGTTCTGCAGTTTGCTTACTGAGCAAACAGGTCAGTGAATAATGCAGTCAACATGGGACTGCACTTCATCCTGCAACATCTGGACAAAACAGGGACTTATGTGAGGATCCTGTTTGTGGACTTTAGCTCCGCATTCAACACCATCCATCATTCCAACACTCCTCCAGACCAAACTTACCCAGCTCTCTGTTTCTAGCTCTATCTGTCAATGGATCACCAGTTTTCTAACAGATAGACAACAGCTAGTGAGAATTGGTAAATTCACATCCAACAGCCGCACCACCAGCACTGGTGCCCCTCAGGGTTGCGTCCTCTCCCCCCTGCTCTTCTCCCTCTACACCAACGACTGCACCTCTAAAGACCCCTCTGTCAAGCTCCTGAAGTTTGCAGATGACACTACAGTCATCGGTCTCATCAAGGACGGAGACGAGTCTGCTTACAGACAGGAGGTTAAAGAGCTGGCTGTCTGGTGCAGTCTTAACAACCTGGAGCTGAACACCCTCAAAACAGTGGAGATGATCGTGGACTTCAGGAGGAACCCCCCTGCACTCCCCCCACTCACCATCATGAACAGCACTGTGACCGCAGTGGAGTCATTCAGATTCCTGGCCACCACCATCTCTCAGGACCTGAAGTGGGACACTCACATCGACTCCATTGTAAAAAAGTCCCAACAAAGGTTGTACTTCCTTAGCCAACTGAGGAAATTTAACCTGCCACAGAAGCTGCTGAAACAGTTCTACTCTGCCGTCATTGAGTCTGTCCTGTGCACTTCAACAACTGCCTGGTTTGGTTCAGCTACAAAATCAGACATCAGAAGACTACAGAGAATGGTCGGACTGCTGAAAGGATTATTGGTGCTCCCCTGCCTACCCTCCAAGAACTGTATACATCCAGAGTGAGGAAAAGGGCTCAGAAAATAACTCTGGATCCATCACATCCAAGCCATCTCCTTTTTGAACTTTTGCCACCTTATACTTATCACCCTAAATCATAGTACACCCCTACAACTTATTTTTTATTTTTATTTTATTCTATTCCTATTCTATCTATAGCACACCTGTACATACAGTTTATTATTTTTTGTGGTTTATTTATATTTATGTATGTATTTTATTCACATATTATTTTTATTATCTGTGTGTTGTTGTTGTCTCTGTGTACTGAAAGCTTGTGACACTAAAACAAATTCCTTGTATGCGCAAACATACTTGGCAATAAAGCTCTTTCTGACTTCTCTTTCTGACTTCTGAAATAAAAGTTTTTGTTTGCATAATATATGTGATTGTGTATATTTATTATGTAAATGTAATGTGTGAGCTGGCTAGGAAGGAAGTGCACGACGAAGGAACAGAGTCAACAGGGTATTTAATCATGAATCCAGGAGTAAATCCAACATTCAGCAACACAAATCCAAATCAATAGCGGACAGCCAATTCAGGAACAAAACAGGGCTTAAATAAGATGGAGAACACAGTCAGGGAGAAACAGAACAGGTGCGTAAAACTAATCAACAGTCAAAAACCATAGAAACTAATAAGGGAACACAGGTAAACGAGAACACAGAGCAACTGAACCAAAACAGAACAGAAACGTGACATTTCGCCCCCTCCCGGAATGGCGCGTCCTCACGCCGACAACAGCAGTGCAACAGAGGTGGGAGGGTGGGGGGCAGGTGAGGGACAGGCAATGGCAAAAGGGCACAGTTCATTGGACCAGGGTGGAGTTGATGGAGGAAAGAGCCAGGGAGGAGCCCGGAGCAGGAGGAGCCAGGTGGGGAACCAGAGTCCAGCCAGGAAAGCGGCCCACGGTGGAGTCGCCGGAGGGAGGAGCCATGGTGAAGTTTGGGCAGGCGACACCAGGGGGCCGACTGACGGAGATGACATCGGTGGAGTAGGAGCCCAGGTTGGAGACAAGCAGTCGCAGAGCCAGGGTGACACCAAGGATCCGGAGGGCCTAGGCGGAGCCGGCGGCTCAGGCAACTGAGGAGGAGCCGGAGCGACAGAGGATGAAGGTGGAGCCGGAGGGAGGGAGGAGCCTGATGGAGCCAGAGGGACAGGGACTCGGAGGCTGGAGGCGGAAACAGGGGATCCTCACGCCAAGGCGGAGCTGGAGACTGGAAGTCCCAAGGCGGATCAGAGTGCCCAAATTGCGTTGACTGAGGGTGAGCTGAGGGACTGATAGGGACCAGCGGAGATAGGGCTGAGGAACTGGCTGGTTTTAGAGGAGATGGGAGAGGGGGGCTGGGTGGGAGCTTAGGAGTCACAGGGAGCTTAGGAGTCACAGGACAGCTGGACGGAACCAGCGGAGACCCAGGAGACGTAGGAGAGCTGGACGGAATCAGCGGAGACTCAGGAGACGTAGGGGACAATAGAGGTTCAGGGGAACTGGGAACAACCTCTCCAAACCAGTCTATTATATCCATCTGAAAAATGTCCAAAAGTTCCTCATAATATTGTCCAGAGGCCAACTGCAGCTCACACTCAGTGGCGGGAGTGTGGGCGGGGCTTCCCTCCAAGCCCTCTATCTCCACAAGGACTCCCACAGCTAAACACGGCAATGCCGGCTCACACACCTGGTCAGTACCGTCGTCTAGCTCGGACTCCGGAGCGATGTTCAGCTCTGTTGCTCTTTCCAGAGCTGGCTCTTTTATGGCGGCAGGCTCGGGCTCCGCAGCTGCAGTGGGCTCTGACGAGTTCTCCGTGCAGCAATGTGATGATTGCTGGCTGGGCTCTGGATCGGGAGTGGGGCTGGAGTTGTCCTCGGTGGGGCAGATGGAGAAAAACAGTCCATTATTCTCCAGCACCCACTCCACACAAGCGGTGAAATTCTCCTTTGGACCGTCCGCTGGCAGGCATGCCTACCACCGCTCACTCAGGCTGGTGATGTAGAAAACACAGAGCGAGCGGTCCGGGAAGTGAGTAAGGCACTCCAGATCGATAAAGTCCCTGGTGTGGTCTTCCAGCGGACGGTCCTGCTGCTCCAGGCAAAGCAGCTGGACTGCGGGAAGGTCCATAGTGGGAGAGGAACGGAAGAAAACGCCGCTAAATCTTACTCAATATGAGGGTCCGCTATTCTGTAACGTGTGAGCTGGCTAAGAAGGAAGCGCACGACGAAGGAACAGAGTCAACATGGTATATAATCATGAATCCAGGAGTAAATCCAACATTCAGCAACACAAATCCAAATCAATAGCGGACAGCCAATTCAGGAACAAAACAGGGCTTAAATAAGATGGAGAACACAATCAGGGAGAAACAGAACAGGTGTGTGGAACTAATCAACAATAAAAAAACATAGAAACTAATAAGGGAACACAGATAAACGAGAACACAGAGAAACTGAACCAAAACAGAACAGAAATGTGATATACTAATATATATATTAGGCCTGGGTGATAAAACGGTATCGATATTTATCGGCGGTACACCATCCATAACGATATAAAAAATGTTCGATATAGCGCATGATATAGGCACCTGCTATGAGTGATGCAGACAGCTCACACAAACACGAACACATGCTGAATTGAGTGCTGTGCCTGCCTGTGGTGAGGAGATTGTGAATAAAAAAACGAATATTAGTCGAATTTAAAATAAACATTTGCATTTGAATGCAAAAATGGTACAATCGGTTAGGTTAAAACCATAGATTGTAAAAAACAGGTTAAAACCGAAACCAAGCCATTCACACAGAACGCATATTCAGCACATTTTTACACGGACAAATGTGACTGCTGCACTCATGCAAGAGATGCAAAGAAAGTCATGCTTTAAGTTAAGAGTTTTAACGTTTAGAAAACGCGACGCGAATTTGTGAAGGTTTATTTCATTTCACTGCGTCTCATATGTTTTTAAATGCAATCTGTGTGATCATTTTTGGAAAAATGCTGGATTTTGACATCAAGATTTCAAAAGC
>NW_015642811.1:1981269-1996645 GCF_001515625.1 Sinocyclocheilus rhinocerous
TATATATATATATATATATATATATATATCGCACACAGAAAGAATGGCTTTTGCCACAAGTGCTACAAATGTTTTTCTGGACCTGAATATACACTATACAACCTTCTTAAATTTAAAATTGAAATACAGTCTACTTAAAAATGCTGGGGATTAATTCACTAAATCAGTGGCATTGTACTAATATTGCTTGAGTGCTGACTGGAACGATTTTAAACAAATATTACATTGAAAGGAATTGATTTTTTTGCCTGGCTCCTTCCATTTACTGTGTTCCTAGCTGGAGAGGGAATCATAGCAGCAAGGAACGGCCCCGGATAGCCACCCCGGCATGTGTGCCATGCGGATAATGAGAGGTGTCAAGCAGCTTACAGAAGCGCTTTAGTTTCTCCATGCAGCTTCTCACGGTTCAGCCTATCTGTATCAGAACGCTGCATACATCCCAGTCTATAAAGAATTGCAAACAGATTTAGCCAGCATATAAATTTGACTTGGTTCCATTTCATATTCATTAGAATTTGTGTGTGTTGCGTCATGTGGATCTGTTGCCTATTTTTTGTTCCCCTCATCTCATTTACTGCTCTTCTGTCACGCTCTCCATTTATTTTTTGCTTTTTTTGTCATCCGGGTTGACTCTGATGATCAGAATCCTCAGTTGCTATGCTTGCGTAGGCGCAGTCATTTTACATAAAGTGCCATGAGGACGGGAATGTGAAATGGGCTTTTGTTGCTGGAAGCAAGGCACACATTAAGAGAAATGTCACTAATTTGGAGAGTGAATCACTGCAATCAGAAGGCATTGTGAGGGGCGCTTGCAGCGGTGCACACTGGATGTCGCATCGGCTCCAATGTGATAATGAATGCCTGTGTAACCAGTGCACACAAAAGCACAGCTTAACTGGGAGTGTTGGGGCGTCATCGCTTCATGCCCTGGAGGGGAATTCCAGAGAAGTCCTGTCAGCACTGATGAATTGTTTTTATGACTTTATAAGTGTTATGTAACAGATGCACTATATAAAATCCCACAGTTATTAATGTTGTTGTTGTCGTCGAAGGCTGTGGAGACAATTGACCGTTCCTCCTCTTGAGACTGGAGTGTTCAATCAATGACAAAAGTAAAGTAAGTATCTCAAAAGTGTTCTCAAGGAGTCGGAGAGGGACATTTTATCAGTCTGGATGACAAGCCAAGTCAGTCACATTGGCTGACTTTGATAGCTCTGTTGCTGTTCTTTTTCCTGACGTGACAACTTATTCGACTCAAAACGCTCTTGCACATCCCAAATTTTTAAGGGGGTGGCCAGATGGGGACTGTGATCTTAAGGAGGAAACACCAAACAGGGCTGTGCATTGCTGAACCGTTAATGCAATTTAAAAAAAAAATAAAAATACTTATATCTGCAGATTTATCCTAGTAGTGAATCATTATCTTGACACATTTTGTGAGACAAAATGAAAAATAAATAAATAAATAAAAATAAAATAATTAATCAAACTTCATGCTCACTATATTTAATGCCAACATCTGCATGACATTTTCAGAGTTGAACTCTTGTACTTGGATTTACCTGGGGAGACTAGATCTAAACGCATGCCTTTCACAAGGGAAATAAAACATGTGGAAACATATGTTGCATAAATGCTTACATAAGCTATGTCATTTTTCAAGTTCAAAGTGCTCTTCTCATGAACACTGCAGCAGATTCCAGGAAATTAAATTAAACGACATGGGTGGGAGCAATAGAACGATAGAATGACAGATCAACAGAACAACAGACAGACAGACAAAATTCACACACACACACACACACACACACACAAAACGGTTCCCTCCACTGATTATATGCAACTATGAGCCTCTTTCTCTGATGGCGGGAAAATGGACTGTAAATTGTTTGCTTGTAAAGATTCATCTTAGAAGTTGACATGATGACAGATGTGTGCTTTTAAATATCCTTACCTGAATTTACAACAGGCCATTCATCATAAGTGGCAAGTGATTAATAGAAACATCACAACATGTATCCCTGTTGTGTTGTAGATTCCAGCTGATACACAAATTCCTTTACTGCTGATAAATGATGCATTATGTAAAGATGACAAATGGCTTTTTTGGGAACTATTGTGATTTTCGTTTGAAACATGGCAGTTTAGAGAATGTTTAAAATAATGAAATCTACCTGATCATCTGTTGAAAAGCTGAAAAACATAGAGGCCTTGACCTACACGAATATAACATTTTAACTTGTAGTACAAATGATGCATTACATCTCTGAGGGAAATGTTCTTGGGATACCTTGCATATTATCTGTGCTCTATATATATACTTAAATTCCAAAATACAGTAGTTATAATAATATGACTGCAATAGTTGGAATGAATATATTTCCTGTCTGGTTGATTATCATTGAGGAGGTCAGCTTATATGATTATACTCATCTTTTCTTAACTTGCCATTTACCCTTGATTTAGGCAAGTGATCGTTAATCATTCTCCTTTTTTTCCCCATTTCTCTCAACAGCCCCCTTCATTCCTTCACTCATACTCTTCAAACTCAAACTTCAGCCTACGGTACAAACGAGATGTCTTGCATGGTCCGTTCAGAGCTATGTCACTCTGGGCTCCAGCGTGAGTGCTTGAGCTGATTCATCTGCTGTATAACTCTGTGTCAGATACCTACAGCAGATACCATCTGTTTGAAGGTCCATAGACAGGGAGATCACACAGGCCACCTTCAATTGGACATACCAGACTGCATATGAGTACATTTTCCTAAACATATAAATGGGAACATAAAATCTTTGAATATGATTATATCATTACCCCCCACTGCTCCATCTTACTTTCTGTTTGGATTTATGTAATTATGCTACAACCCCAATTCCAGAGAAGTAAACTTCCAGACAAGTTTGTAAAATGCAATCAAATCAAGAATCTGAGATTTGTTCATTCTCTTTAACTTTCATTTAATTGACAAAAGTACAAAGAAAAGATTTCCAAAGTTTTCACTGACCAACGTAAATGTTTTTTTTTTTTTTTTAATATGAACAAATTTTGATTTTGATGGCAGCAACACACTCCAAAAAAGTTGGAACAGATGCACAATAAAAGTGAAAAGGTTATAGAATATCCATGTTAAACTGTTTTGAAATAGCTCACAGTAAGCAGGGGAATTGGTAATAGGTCAAGGTATCATGTTTGGGTATAAAAGGAGCATCTCAGTCTTTGTCAGCAAAGCTGGATCATGGTTCATCACTTTGTGCAAAATTTCAAAGAATTTAGGTTTTTCTCCAACTATATATAATAATGTGAAAAGATTCAGGGAATCCAGAGAAATCACAGTACATGTAGGGCAAGGCAGGAAACCTCAGTTGAATGTGCATGACCTTTGAGCCCTCAGATGGCATTGCATAAGAAACCATCATGCTGCGGTGTTAAATATAGCCACATGGGCTAAGGAGGACTTCTGAAAACTGCCGTCAATTAACACAGTATGTCGCTGCATCAAGAAATGCAACTTGAATCTGGGACTGTACAGAGAAATATACTGCCATCAAGATGATGTCTTTCATGGGAAGTCCATGGTTATTAGATCAAAACTCATTCTGCATGTGCTACAACAGCATGTCTGCTGACAATCTGAAGTCTTGAATCAAGAGAGATTGGACAAAAATTTTGCTCGCAAAACTTTAACAATTAGTATCCTCAACTCCCAAAACATTGTAATTAAAATGAAAGGTGATTTGATACAGTGTTAAACGTGCCTTTGTCCCAACTTTTTTGGAGTGTGTTGCAAAAATTGGTCTATATTTACAAAATAGAATTAAGTTGGTCAGTTAAAACATTGGAAATATTTTCTTTGTACTTTAGTCAATTAATCAAAAGTTAAAGAGAATGAACAGATAACATATTCTTGATTTTATGGCATTTTACAAAGCGTCCCAACTTTTCTGGAATTGGGGTTGTATATGTGCAACACAAGCTCAATATAATTCAATACAATTTGCCTAGAATTTCTGTGCTGTGGTTTAGTAAATAAATCAGATAAGTATGAATAGTAATAATAATAATACATTTTAGAGTTTTATTAAAATGCTTAATAGATGGTTTATTGGATTAATTTTGTGAGAATATATAATAAAACATAAAATGTTTACTTTTATAAAATATTAATCTATATTTTTATTCTATTTTTATTTATATTCAGTGTTTTATATTTATTTTCAGTTTTGTAATACGCTTTGCCTTTTTTGTTTAGCTCTGAAAGGTGGTCTTTTTCCCTAGTAATATTAAGGTTAGTAATGTAACTAAAATATTGATATTTGCAGTGAGTTGATATACTGTATATTGTGAGGTAATATTTATATAATATGGTAATGTAATATATTGCTATACATTAGAAAGTATCTTCCCCTCATTCTCCTCTATGAGAAGCAGCTCATAAATTGATGTTGAATCAATTATCTAAAAAAAAATGTACCACTGCAGCTCACACATTCAAAGATATCATGGGAAGGCTCCTGATTCATGGACCCAGTGCAGGTGCATTACAGATAGTTACACAATTGTTTATATCCCATTTCTGTTGACAAGCACCTGATGCATTCCTCTGACATCTCAATTTCATTGAAATATGTGTCATCAAGGAATTTAGCTGTCATAATACAAAGTAATCTTGAGGTGATCTTAGAAGGTGCCATTCTTAGTCTTAATGTAAACATGCACAGATGTCTGCCTCACCATCTGTTGTTGTTGATGGTAGAGCTGACGATCTGTGATCAATAATAACGGTATTCTAACAGCTGTATGCAAGTTGTCAATCAAAACCTAAAAAAAAAAAAATACTGTCCTGTAATGGATGGCATCAGAGAGGGAGAGATAAAGAGAGCACGAGAGAGAAAAAAAATATTTTTGTCAGCACAGCATAGGCTATCTAATCACAATACGGCACAGTGAGAAGTCTAACTGACCACAAAGAGGCAAATATCAGAGATCGAATGGGAGGTCTGTACTGCAGAAAGAAAAAACCCCCCCAAAAAACAAAAACACAACAGATGTCATTTAACAGCCACGTTTTAGACTGTGCAACTGGGCTTGAGCTGCTCCCCTCAGTATTCCACTGCAAGCAGGAAATATCCAGCTAATCCAGCCAAAAATTCATACAGGCAGCAGAGCACATACACTGCTGTCCAAGCAAGCCCATGGACTAACACGCAAACAAATAAAAGCGGGCCGGTTGTAAATTGTGTATGACAACAAATAAATAGGCAAATCTATGAGGAAAAGTCTGGTGCATCAACAAAAAAGGACTTCAAACACAAACAGGCTGTGGAAAGAAACTTGTCTTTCCATTATTTGATTTGGCTGCGGGAGCTTTTTTTTTTAAACGCTACAGTAGTCTTTCCATCGTTATATATATATTGGAAGAAAGAAGAAATGTGTAATCAAAATTGTGTAATCAAAGAAACCAATGGAAATAGTGCTGTCGCATCCAAAATAAAAGTTTTTGCTAACATAATATGTGTGTACTGTGTTTATTTATTATGTATATACAAATACACATATACAATATATGTTTTGAAAATATTTACATATATTTACATGTATAAAATCATATAATTTGTATTATATATAAATATTTAAACAACATATTTTTCTTAAATATATACATGCATGTACGTGTATATATAATAAATATACACAGTACACACACATATATTATGCAAATACAAACTTTTATTTTGGATGTGATTAATTGCGATTAATCGTTTGACAGCACTAAATGGAAAGAAAACTTTGAATATACAATAGTATACTTGTGTACACAAATTAAAACGTTGTCATGTCACTTCCATTGTATGGACAAAAAACACAGTGACATTTCTCAAAATATCTTTCATGTCTAAATAATGACAATTTTCCTTTTTTTATATAAAGCTACACATTTTGGGGAAACTTTACTTTTAATAACACTGACATTCATTGTCAAACAAGGTAATTTGGGCCAAAAAAAGTAGATTTTCCTCTAAGAGGAATTTTCTTCTATTCTAGCCTAGTAAATGAAATTATTTTCCTCTAGTCTAGCCTAGTTTTCCCACCCAGGAAAGTACAGACACAAAGAGTTGGTCCTGACAGCAAGTGTTTTCTCTCAATGTCTTTTTGCCACGACGAATAGACTGCCTTCGATTACTTCGGTATTTGGGCCGTTTGGTCATTTTGGGTGAGATTGCTACAGCAACAGGTTATTGTTCTCTGGCAGCTAACTTTCAAGCACAACACACTTTCCTCTCCCTGTATAATCTCAGACATTCAGCCCTCAACCTTTGGGGAGTGAATCACCATTCACTCTCTGTAATGGACACTACTTCGCCAATCTTTTCTCATTCCCAGCTGCTGCCCTTGTTTTTTTTTTTTACTCAATAGTGTGCGAGAGGTCATTTCCAAGATTAACAACATTTTGAGCATTGCTTTTTCCTCTGTAAACATGTCGTATTTGGTAAGATCACACCTACTTGACATTCGAACAGAGTGGTCAAAACAAAGTCTGTGTTATGGTACTGCTGGTTTTACTGTGAGTGAAGAAAAAAAATCTGTTTTAGTGTGAATATTATAAAAAAAAAGAATCACATATCGATTCTTTGCAAGCGGACTTTCTTCCCACAGCAAATTCGAGGGAGGTTTTGCAGCTGAGTGACATATAAGCTGACATTAACCCTGCCGGCTGTTATTTGGATGTATCGCTCTGATTTTTTCCATATCCATATGTGCATTCATCAAGCTAGAACACTTTATGGGAGGACCCGAGTGTTCCCTGGCTAGCCATTAATAAAAAATGCATGAATATGTAAGGAATAAATCCAGACAGTTGTTTAGTAGACAAAACGCCCTGTTCCCGAAAGCAATCTCGGCTCAAAGCACCTGCCCTCAATCTTACTTAACAGGCAGTGGCTCTTGCTAAGCTATGGCACCCATGCTCTTATCAGAGCATAGAGGCCTACTAAATGGATGTTTCTGCATCCATCCCTCAGTTCAGTGAAGGCCAAACCGTGGAAATGCTGTCAGCTAAATCACATTTCTTAATAACTGTTTTAGATTAATGGGGTGGATACTTCTGAATCAAGATGTTTTGAACAACATTATATAAAACAGGCTTGTTCCTAATTGGATGCACAACTTTCACTTCATATCACAAAAATATAAATTAAAGCCAATGAAAATAATTTCAAAGTATATTCATTTTACTGAAAATCAGATCAGTATATCAGTATATAAGTATAATAATGTTATTACATGTAATACTAGAAATAATCCTAATAAATATACCACTTCATTAGTATATATTGATGATGTATATTACATTTACAAGTTTTGGCCTTTTTCTGAAAGACATTATAATTTTTATTCAGCAAGGACATATTACATTGATCACATTAAATGTAAAAAAACCCCCCCAACATTTATAATGTTGCAAAAGGCTTCTATTTTAAATAAATGCTGTTCTTTCTAAATGATGACTTTCTATGCATCAAATAATCATGAATAAAATGTATTACAATTTCCAAAAACCTGAACTGTTTTTAATAATGAGAAAAATCCATTGCCATCGGAGGAATAAAGTTCATTTTAAAATATATAGTTATTTTAAATTGAAATAATATTTCATAATATAGCTGTTTTACTGTACTTTTGATCAAATAAATGCAGCCTTGTAGAGTTTCAAAAACATTTTAAAATCTTACAAATCCCAAACCTTTGAACTCTAGCATATCCTTAAATGTAAATTCTATTCTGTCTTTTTGTTACCTCAGCTTAAATTTAGAAATTTAACTGCAATTTAAACAGCTTTTTAATTCATTTCTGAATGGTTCACTTTCTTTTTTTTCTTGTAGGATCCTTCCCTTGAGTACATCTATCAATAACACCCCTTTTATATTCATCAGAAATAATTCAAAATGTCCATCTCTGCTGTCATCTAACCTTTGCTTCTTCATATTTTCTTGGCCAGAAGGAGTGTGTGTGTATGCTTTAACCACACAGCTAAAAAAAAACATCCCCCACCCTGTGCTAAATCTCAGCTCACACTGATAGATAAGAGTGGAGGATTGAGTTATCAAGCAGGAGGGTTTTAGATATAAGTCCTTACCGAACATAAAAAACAGAGAGTGAAGAGAGGAACAGAGGGTGAATAGTGTTTCATTACTAAAGCAGACTCCCTTTGCTCTCACAGTTTTTCACTAGCAGACACAGAGCCATTAAAACCACTGGTCACAGCAACACCAGTTCAATCGAGCAGCTTAAGAAACTACTTCGGCTTTTAACCAATTACTGCTGATTCAAGTTTGATAACTCTTAGTGAGAGTAATGATTAGGCCAATTTACAAATGCATTTTTATTTTTATTTTTTTTTACAAGTAAATACTGAATGTTATTTTATCCACTATTGTTTTAGAGTGCTAAGAGGGCTGAGCTCTGTTTATGTAACCATAAACAGTGTGTGTGTGTGTATATATATATATATATATATATATATATATATATATATTCAGTGTGCTCATGAAAATAATACAGTGAGAAAAATGTGTGATCAGCGTCAAACTTTTTGACAGAAATGTTAATTGTCAGTTATCTGTCACATGTCCCGCCGTGTGTGTTTTCAGGTGTACACATTTGCACTTCTAAATATGAAGAAAAATGTTCCCCTTTTAATCAACGTGTTTAACAATGTGTTAAAATGCATCACTGCAAAATGTTTCAACAATGGAAACACAATTAGCTTTGCAGACTACGTTTAACCAAAGTCACATGTACAGTATACTTTCATACTAGTAAATGTTTATGCATGAGATTAAAAGCAAAATGTATTTTATGGAATGCAATTAATTGTTAACTGTTAAACATAGATATGTGTGTTGCGTAAGAGAGAGTGAGAAAATGAGACAGAAAGAGAGAAGTGTTCTCACGGGCCCAGTATTTCCTAGTATGTGATAATGTGGCCTGTAATGCACTGTGTTCCTACTAATGGAAACACAGAGAGCTTGGCGGCACTGAAAAATGAGACACACTAAAAGCAGAGGGCAAAAAAAGAAATCTACAATTATCTGTTCAATTCACACTTGTCCAAAAAAAAAAAAAAACTTGGATGTTGGCATGACAATTCAATTCCACATATAAATGAAAGAGTGCCTTCACAATGAAAACACACACACACACACACACACGCACACGTTAAAATAAATAAATAAAGCTAAAACAGAATCATTTGGCACCATATTTGATATAATTATGCTTGTCAATAAACAGAGTAATCGAAATATGCCAGATTATACATCTGTTCTTTTATTAAAAGGTGCTTAATTATTTATTACCTACATTTTAATAAAATAAAATAAAAAAAGATTTTAGAACAGTGAGATTCACTCATGGGCAATATGCCAGATTACATTGTGTGGTATTCCATGAAACCATTTGAAATTGCTGCATTTTAGGTCCAGAATAGAAGCAGAATATATAAAAACCCATAAACCCTTTTAGCAAATGACCAAATGAGGAGAAAGTGACACTGATGAATCTATCAAATTATAACATTTACAAATCCCCACTCCTGGCTAGCCCGGTCCAATGAACTGGGCAAAGTTAAACAATGGAAATCTCAACACTGAGTTAATGTTTTCAGATGTTCATGAACAAAACAGCCCTGCGGTGCAACCACTCAGTCATAGCTATAGCAACACAAAACAACATTACAATTTTTTTGCCAGAAATATTTTCATCCTAATTACAGGGCCAAAAATGAATGGTAACATGCGTAATTTAGGAGATTCTTTGTCTCTTTTTATTAGCGAACAGAATTTCCCCTTTAGCGAATGGAAGTATTAAATATGCATGCCACCGATTAACTGAGCCAATTGTGGTTTAATGTCGTGATGTAAAGTCCGCCTCTGGTAAACGATGTGACATGACCCCATCAGTCAGCAAGGCGGACAGCATCATGAACTTCAGATCTCGGTGACTCAACGCTTTATGACACATGTGCTCTATGACACTCCTTGTCTCTTCATACCAGCAAATGAACTGCCTTTAGAGGTCTCATCGACCGCCTAGGCCTTTTTGTAAGCCAATCAGCTATCAGTCAGTTTTTCTTTTATTTGTTTGTTTGTTTGTTTTTTGTTATTCCATATCTGCAGCCATTATGCCGTTTTCATCAGCGGAATGGGGCACTTGGTAGCAGAGTGTTCTAGACTCTATAAATGAAACGTGAAATAGTAATTTACTCAGGATGAAGGGTCTCTAGTACTGAGTGGGGACTCATGTGGACATTAACCAGCTCAGTGGGCACAACGTTGCTGCCTTGCAAATGACCCATTCTAATAAATGCATTATCATAAATAGTAAGTGACTCGTACAACCATGGAAATGGCTAACCTCAGTTTAGGTCACAAAATAATCACCCTGTTGGATGATTGTTTCATAGTGGGCTGGTGCATTTATAGTCCAGAACGAACTCTTATCCCTAGATTATATCATCCTGCAGGTCTGTTACATAACTACTGCTGCAGAAAACGTACATAAGGTTTTATTAAAAGGTGCCTCTTTATTTAGTGCCTTTTAAAAATAAAATAGAATAAAAATTAAAAATCAAATGAAATCTACAATAAAATTCCTGAACACTTATTGATAATGCATTTCAATTTAGGAATGCATTGTGATATCAGAAAAAAATGCACATTTCACCTTTAAATCGATGATTATTATTATTGTTATTATTATGCAATAAATATCTTCAAAGAACACTTTTGAAATTATCTTAATGACTTTTATAATGATTTTATAAGAACTTTTTTTTATATTATTTAGTTTATCCAAATATTACGCAATCACACATCATGCAGGAAAAGTGACAGATTTCAGCTGTAAAGCCTAATGTAATTTAAGTTAAAAGCAGTGGGCATCATGCAACCAGGTCAACTTTTAGTTGAACAACAACTGCCAACAGCCAAAAAAAAAAAAAAGTTAATCGCTCATACTGTTTATTAGGTGTAGAGTTCAGGCTATTTTCATGCCCCCCTCTGTAAGGTGCATACGGGTCAGCAAATCAAAGCACAGACAAGTCTAAGAGCCTTACTCCTCCAAACAACAGGAGCTGTCCAGAGTGCTGAAAGCTGAAAATACTTAGCTGGAGACCAACTGTGGAGACACAGCAACATGTTTTCAATTCACAGTTTCAGAGGTTTTTAGTTTTAGATCATATAATTGTTGGTATGTAACACTGTGATTTAGGACAAACATGCCTGATTACCTTCACGTAAACATACTTTGTGATACATCACTGTATTTAAACTTTGCCCGTCTGCATCACACAGTACAACAATTGGCAATTTGCAGTGTTTGTCAAGGCTTTTAATTTACATCTACTTATAAAAATGCATTTGCTTTCATTTTAGTTTACTTTGACATTTGATTATATTAAATATTAAATTTGATTTATATTTTTATTATATAAAAAAACTTCAATGTTTTTGGCGCTATTATCCTGTCTATTCTACAATATACACTCTTAAAAATAAAAGTTCTTTATTGGCATCAATGGTTCCACAAAGAACCTTTACCATCCATGGAAACTTTTCATTCCACAAACGGTTCTATACAGTGGTAAAAAGGTTTTTTAGATTATAAAAATGTCCTTCACATTAAGAAAAAAATGGTTCTCTTAAGAACTGTTCACTGAAAGGTTCTTTGGGGAACCAAAACTGATTCTTCAATGGCATTGCTGTAAAAACCCCCTTTCGGAAATTTTATTTTTAAGAGTGTATATCTAAAAATAAAATAAAATAAAACCTAAACACTCCCTGTGTTACTAATGACCAGCCAATCACACAGTCTCATACTGAAGCAATTGGTTGAGCCAATGTTGTAACGATGGGCTGGTTGGGAACAGTCACAAAAACTTTACCCTTCTCATGAGTAGACCTATACTTAACTAAAATAAAATTAAAAATAAATTACACCTACTTATAAAAATGCATTTGCTTCTTTCATTTTAGCCTGTTTACTTTGATATTTCATTAACGTTAGCTCCATTATCCACTTCTATTTGGCAAAGTCAGAAGATCATAGAACATGAAACCAATACGAAACCAACCGCCACTGAGAATCAATTCAAAGAATATTAAAGAAAACCAGTGGTGTGGTAACTTATCAGAGCACACACTGTCTCACTTCTATTTAGCATTCAGCTTACGCTAATCATTCCTTCATATAACCTTCACATCAGGTAGCTAATAGCGAGGCCACACGTGCCAGCGCTGCTGAGCTGTCCTTTGTGACAGAGATTTTTTCATTGTGCTGTGAAGTTGAGATGGTTTTCAAAGAGCTCCTGACACTGAATGAGATTTCAGCTTCCTTTCTTCGCACTGTTTTGCCCTACAGAAACATCTCTTCAGATCTAAAGGACAAAGTTCTTCAATCTAGCCATCAGCTGCTGGTTTCGCAAAGCTGCGACTGCCTGTCAGCCTACCAGACGGGGCCTTGATTTCAAAGATATTTGACTGCAGACTCATCTCTGATCTTCCCCTTTATCACTTTTAGTGCCCACTACAGTTATCGCGCTTTGCCTGTGAATCTGCTCTTTAATAACGTCATCTTTATGATATTGTGACGATTTCTTCTAAAAGCATTCAAAAACCATGCACCTTGTAAAACTTAAAAATCAGCATACATATGAGCCATCACGGTGAGCCACACATGGTGAATAATCACAGCAAAAAACGCTCTGCTATCCCTGACACAAGCGCACTGATTGCAGGATCGGTGTTGAATGGAGTTACAGGTGTGCGGGACTTTGTCTCGAGTGTAAAAGTAGCTTTCAGATGCACAGGGAAGTGCAGGCGGTCAATCTGAAAGAGTTCACACAGCGACTGTGTTTTCTAGGGCATGCACAGTTCCAGTCGGGCCTTCCCGCTCTCATTCTGTAATCACTCTTACGGACATGACTTAATTAAACCATCAGATCAGCTAGCACAGAATGCAGCCGAGTTCTCTGCAAATTAAAAAGAAATTAGGATGGCAGATGTGTCTTTAATCATGCCTCTATATTGGATGTATTAAACATACAGGGTGTAATATTTCCCAAATATTCCTTAGCCACTGCTGTGTATGCGTGGGTGAAAAAGTGAAGCGATTGGTGAGAAAAAAAAATAAACAGACAATGTGTCATGCAAATACAGCATAAGGCCAGTTATTTTGGGCTTTAACATCTGTTAAAAGTTTAAAAAGTGAAAAACTGAGGGGAATTGGCAGGGAGTGACGATGTTGTCTGCTAAATGTGAAAGTGAGCAGTATCTGTTTCTAACCCTGGTTCTAAACATCAACTTAGCATTACTGATGAGATCATATGACTATCAGGGTTGTGCATCATTCAAAATTAATTAAGAACGCAAACAGGATACAGAACTGCAATTCAAATTTGAGTGCAAGGACATACAATTAAATTAATTGAAAGAACTGTAAGTAGAAAAGCAGAAAATCAAAATTGATCAAACAAAGATATATGTTACCTTGACAAAGCCTGGTTTAAACATGCAGTTTTTAAGTTTTGAAGAACAATAGCTAGCTTCCTGATATTTTCATTCAAATTCCAATTCAGCTTCTTGTGGGGTGTAGCCAGATCAACACTCATGAATTGAGAGGCAGCTATTTCTTTCATTCTGAATTTTGCCCAATACTGGAGACTAAAAAAATTCAACTGGTCAGCCTAACAGATACGAGAACCATTTTTGATCAAACATACAGTCAAACAAATATTATTACAATTTGAAATGGTAAAAATATGTTGAAACTGTTAAAAGTTTTCTATTTAAATATATGGTTACACTTTATTTTAAGGTGTCTTTTGTTACTGTGTAATTATACATTTAAGTACTGAGTAATATTAACTACATGTATTTACTCTATGGTTAAGGTTAGGATTAGGGTTTGGCATAGTGTTACTTGCATGTAATTATGCATAATGCATTGTTATTATAATAGTAAGTACATGTAACACATGTAACAAGGACACCTTAAAATAAAGTGTTACCAAATATATTTCATTTCAATAAGCTTAACAATGCACATGCTCTACAGAGCGTTTTAGCATCCTGATAGCAACACTGGCACTGTAGAAAAGGATACACACATACACACTTATGCTGAGACTTTCATTTCTGTCATGGTCTTTCCAACTGTTTCGCCTTTGAGGCCTGTGTGTAATTGCAGCATGGCTGAATTAGGAGGAAAATTTAGAGTGCTGGCACTCCTCTGACGAGCCTGTGAGAGAGGAGCGTGCGAGCTCTCAGCGTCTACTACATTAGGAAACAAATGGAAGGATGAAACACAAGAGAGTGCGCAGGCTCAGGAAGGGATCAGATGCTAAAAATACGAGAAAAGAGCGACCAAATGCTTAATTTTAGTATGCCTCGAGGTAATGAGTTCCCCTCTTTAAATTCGTTTTCACAAAACAAAACAAGCACAAACAAGGAACCACGTGAAAAACAACTACTGTCTCTTACCTACATGTTCTCAATCATTTCAAAGAGTATTTCTGCGTTATGGTCCTCACTGAAGCACAAACCAGAAATGTGACAGGAACCGCAAGTGGCCAGAATGTTCACTGCGCCATGCTCCACTAGCAGACACTGGCATTTGAAACTGGGCATTTAAACATGTGGAGATGACGACGTGTTTGACACCTCAGAGTAATTTCATCTCACATGTGCCCTTTGGGGAGAAAATGTCATACTGACACAGCGGATCAGGAGGAAGGAGAACAGAGGAGAAACAAGACTTCATATGAAGAAGAAGGTTAGGCAAAGGCATTGGGTCCCAGTCCCTCTGTCATGTTTACAAAAGTATTAAAAGTTTTATTAGCAGGAAACAATCGTGTGCAACAAAGTAAGCCTATACTTGTCCACAAAGTTGATTTAATCTGATTAATCACATCCTTTTTCTGTGATTAATCGCACGCTTCATGAAATTAAGCATAGACCATTTATCTTGTCATATGAAGAAGAAGGTTAGGCAAAGGCATTGGGTCCCAGTCCCTCTGTCATGTTTACAAAAGTATTAAAAGTTTTATTAGCAGGAAACAATCGTGTGCAACAAAGTAAGCCTATACTTGTCCACAAAGTGGTAGTTTTATATTACTGTACTACTTTCAGGACCTAACAATATATGGCACAAAAAAACCAAATGATATATGGAGCCCAAATAAGCACATATGAAAGAAAAAAAATCTGAATTTTATAGCATGTATACAGTGCAACAGCACAGAGCTTTTTTACATTTTAGAGAAGTCAAGTTGCGATACCGAACAGGACCACATGGAGATACCAAAAAAAACCTAAAC
>NW_015642811.1:1997316-2003675 GCF_001515625.1 Sinocyclocheilus rhinocerous
GCTGACTGCATATATCTACTACAGTACACGGATCCATTCTGTATAACTAAACACAGCAACATAAACATGACAAATCAAAACATTATCATGAATGTGTGTGGAAACAACGTGAACGTACGGAAATGTCTGTGCCTGTGCATAAATCCAATGTGTGATCAGTGCGTCAAGAGCACTCATACACGCATTACAGACTCACGCGTGCTTACTGTACTGTACGACTCCTGTATGCCACCGCAATAGTCTTTTCCTTGATTGCAGTCTTCATCCATCAGAACTTTACTAGCGAGACTGGTAAATTATTTTAACGCGTTAAGGATTGTAAAATTAATCGCATGCGTTAACGATGACAGCCCTAATATACAGTATATATATATATATAGCTGCTGCCAAGTTCTTTTTTTCAATTTCTCTCTTTTTCTATAAAACCATTTACATTTAATGTACAATAAAGACAATATTTATTAGCTTATAGAGAGAGAAAGGGAGACTAATAAATTATATATAAATTCTGTACATTGTAAAAAAAATCAAAAGTTGAGAAAACTTAAAAGTTTAATGCAACCAGCTTCAGGAGATTTTTGAGTTTTCTCAACTTTTTGTTGTATAAACTGAAAACAAGTTGTTCAAAGACAACTCAAAACTCTCCTGAAGCTGGCTGCCTTAAACTTAAGTTTTCTCAACTTTTGATTTTTTTATGGTGTATATTACATTAAATGTATTTAGTTATTTTATTTTTTATTTTTTTGCTTAAATATGAGAAATATCACATGAGACATGAGATATGGCTGTATATCGGCACGAGTGTGATTTGGCTGTAGGCCGAAATTTTCAAACAGACGTTATCTTTATTAACAAACCGAATATTTGAAGTCCAAACAAGTACTTTCTCGCCTAAAAAAACTCTTAAAACTACATTCCGTGACACAAAACAGTATTATTTTTAAAATTGTAGTGGATTTGGGCATCCGCCATGACACTCGCTATGAGAAATAAGGCAACTTCGGCAAGCGGAGTGATACAAACGGTGAAACGGCTGTTGGAGTTCTGTTGGACTCTAATGTCACACTCTTATCAGTCAATCAGATTCGAGGACCAGAAAGAACTGTTGTATAAATATGTTATTCATTATAATAACAATGTTATTCATATATATATATATTTTTTTTTTTTTCTTTTTTTTTCTTCTTCTAAATACAGACAGTTTGATACCATTATATTGGTAAGAACACATCACAGAAAATGAAATATGTGAGCTTGCAAGGTATAAAAATGAACAAGATCCAGATCAATTGCCTAAAAAGGGCAAGTTAAAGTTGTCAAGTGGTCTGAAAAACTCCTTGCCACCAGGCCATCTTTATTGTTGAGTCCTGAGTTTCACTTATCCACAGAACCTCAGTACAATTCAAATGTATCTTACCTGTCAGGCCTTCTGAATACAGATGCCAATCTGTGGGATGAATTTTTGCTCGAAGAAGACCGCTGCAACAGCAGAATTCACAGCAGGATCTGCAAATGAGATAAACGACAGAAGCTATTTATCTTACTGTGCTTGAAAATAACAAGCAGATAAATGTGCTTCATCTAAAATCCATCTGATGCCCGGTTATACTGACATGGATGAACATATTGTGGCATACGCTGACTTGAGAAGCTCCTGGACAATCGGGAGACATTTGACCATATGTACCGCCTCAAACCCACACCGACTCTACTGCCTAATGCTTTTCCTGGGCAAACTACATTCTTCTCCTGCTGTCTCATTAAACCGTTGTATCTTCCGGCTCAGCAACTGAACTATACTGTTATGCCATCTGTAAGAAATGCAGCTTCAGCCTTAGGCTGGGTTGGGTTAATAAGCGATCTAAACCACAACAGACACTTTTATTCAGCATTTATCTTGTCTACATAAAAGAACCATGGCACCTGGCCCAAGAGCATATTTTGACTTTGTGGCCTAATGCTTCCTAGAATAAGATGTTTAATTTAATTGGCCCTGTAATGAGCCGTTTTAAAAGTTTAAAAGATGATGGAGCTGATTATCTGGATATTCAGGCAGGTTTTATGGTGGGTCATATGGTGCAGAGATGTTTTTCAGTTTGGAAGCCCCCGAGGTAAAGCCTATTTACCACAAATTGGCCTTATAAAGACAGCAGGTGAAATTCTCCTGAGAAATACAGATAAGGTGTAATGTTTTCCATAAGGTTATCTCCCATGTCAAGAGCTAACTAGCTAGCATTCCCTTCGCCACCGTCAATCTTGCGCGATTATGCTGGGTGGGCTCTGTGCACAGCTTGCCTTATGCATCAGGGGGCGAGGAACTGTTTGAGGCAAGAATATGAAATGAGATAATTATGGAGAGAAACAACTCCACGGCAAATATCTATTTCAATCAGTGGCTAGATGCGGAGGTTATCGATCAAAAACCACCATCATGGGTACTGCTTACTTCCAATTGAGTGCCATTTTCCAACGGAGGGCTGAAAATGAATATATGTGCAACGCTTGCTTATGGATTAGAGTATTCCTCAAACCTCAGGATTATGAAGATTAAAGTACATTGCAATGAGAGAGACATTCAATTGCATGCCAGCATTCCCACTCAATATGGAGGATTGATGGTTTCCTCCAGTGCTGGGATTTACATATTCTACTGTTAAGAGTGATCGACTTCCTTTGCAACCGGTCACATTATTATAAGACTGGAAATGAAAGATGGAGATGAAGCCACAAAGTCAGCATCCGTTCAACACCATCTTATTAGGATGAACAAAGAATTCAAAAAATTCAAGCCCTCATTTTTTCCCGTAGAGTCTTTGGATGATGAGAGGAAGAAATGTCTGAAGGTTGGTTTAATGAGACAGCAGAGAGGATTGTGGGTATTCAGCCTGATCTTACGAGAATGTGTAGGTAATGTTTACATGTACACTACCATTCAATAGTCTGGGGTAATTTTTTAATTATTTATTTTAAAGAAATTCATAATTTTATTTGGCAAAGATGCATTGAATTCAAAAATGAAAATGAAAACATTTTAAAAGAATCCTGAAAAAAAAGTATATTAAGCATCACAACTACTTTGATGATTCAATATTGATGATAACAAGAAATACTAAGCACAAAATTGGCATATTAGAATCATTTCTGAAGGATCATGTGACACTGAAAACTGGAGTAACGACTGCTGAAAATTCAGCTTTGCCATCACAGGAATAAATGACATTTGACATTGAAATAATATTTAAAAATATTCATGGTTTTATAGTACCGATCAAATAAATGCAGCATTGGTGAGCATAAGATAATTTTGGAAACATATTCAGTTATATTTGATTAATAACCTCACCCCTACCTGAACCTAACAACAATATAAAAAAGCTGAAAAATGTACAGTGACATTAACTGTAGTCACAAAATGCTACTATAAACCTATTTATTTTTAAATACATACATTTTCTACAGTATTCTACAAACCTAAAATAATTAATACAAAATCTGTACATCTCTAAAGCTGTTCATATATGCAATGATTACTTTTCAGAAGCAGTAATGCATTAAATTATTTAGCCTTAATTGTCTATAAGACATTTTATATTTATGTGATTTATGTGTATTGCAACCACACCACACCACAAATATCTATGAATTCTTATGAGATCATGTTGGGCCACAGGAAGTGAGAGTCTATTTCTGTAGCAGAGTTGATGGTTGACTCTGGAAGCTGTGAGCAGGTCATCAGTGCAGGGCTCTCAGTGGCTTTAAGGCCTTTAGAGGGCTTTTTGAGGCAGACAGGGAATGCCTGAGATTGATTCGGTACAGAAAGACTGCCCACCACTAGAGGATAAGTCATAGAAGAGACCCATAAGCCTACTATGCTCAGGAGAGTATAGCCTGCTCACCCCCGTCTACTCATATCCACCCAACCTAAATATACTTGTTTCTTCTCTGGATCAACCATGTGACAGTCACAGAGGTCATAGCTGGCATCTTTCTCTTGCCTTTTTTTGTTATACGAACAGATAATGAAAGGTCTTTCCTTTGTTACAATTCCTGAGGTGGGCGTTAGAACCGAAATGTGCATTCTTGTAAATGACTTGTGAACATTCTTTTCTTTTTTTTTTTCTTTTTCCCACCCACGAGCAAGAGTAATCCACCATGTGAGGATTTGCAGAGCTGGTAGAGAGAGTGCAAAAGAGAGAGCAAGCCACATGGAAATCAAGGAGGATTAATTAGAGCACAGACCTAATGAGGATCCTCACAGGAGCGGACATTATCGAAGGAGCAAATGTGTTTAGCTACCTTACAAAAGAATAGAAGGGAGGAAGGAAAAGGGAAAAGAAAAAGAAGTGGAAGATGTAGAATGAAAAAGAAATAAGAAGAGGAAAAAGCATTTCGTGATGAGTTCCTGTGTGTTCTCAATAATTCTCACTACTACTACTAATAATATTATTAATAATAATAAAAAAATAAGTCTTGTTATTATTATATATTAAATTATTATATAAATTACATAAGCGCTGTTCCATGAATCATCCACAAATCGTGTCGCAGCCATGTGAACACAGCCCTGCTCATATTCAGACCAACAGCATGACTGCTTTTATACAACAAATATTTAAGAAACAATAGGTTAATATTGAATAACCTACTTTTTACACTCGATATAGTCTATTTTTGTTCCGCCTTTACTCTTTGCGTGTCTCCGAGCACCATTTTTGCAGTGGCGTTACTGAATGAATCAACATTTTTGAAGGATCCATTAGGTGAATGACTCAAATGACTCGTTCATAAAGACAAACTCGTCGCCACCTAGAGGTAACGATATAACTTGCAAAAAGAAATATCACTGAAAAATCGCACAGATTTAAAGAAGAGTAACACAAATAGTAGGCTATAAATAAATAAATAGATATATAAATACATACATACATAAATACATGTGCCTGTGAGATTGTTTTGTGTCTCTAGGTGTTTGCTCAGATGAGATGGTCCTCACTGCAGAACACAAGATCCAGGGGTCGAGGTTGGATCCAGATCCAACTACTCCCACCTTACATATACCTAAACCTACCTGTCTCTACCCCCTGATCCCTAAACCCACCCATCTCCTCCCCTAAACCTCCCCATCTCCACCCCTAAACCTACCATCTGCACCCCCTAGATGTGGATCCAGCCCCACCCCCTGGATCTTTGTTCTGTAGTGAGGGGCTACTGGCTCAGATTCGGTTTTCTGTCAACATGACTCAGCCTCCTCTTGCGGACTAGAGTTCCCTCTATGCTTCCCTCTATGCTTTGTGTAACTATCATTCACCAATTAGGAATGAGTGTGTGTTTTTGTTGGTCTGTTTTTTTTTCTTCTTCTTCTCAGCTTCTCTGCCACTTTCATCTTTTTCCATCTTTTGTTCCTAGCACTCATACAAATTCCCGCTCGTTATCCCATCAAAGCTTAGCCACCTTTGTGTTTCCATTATCGAGCTATAGATGAGTAAGAAAACACTCGCCCCCTCGTCTGCCTGGAGAAATTAAAAAAATAAACGATTAAACACATTTGGCTGATTTTTGGCACGATTCACTCCTCCATTTGACTAGTTTCAAACTGAAAAACACTTAGCAGTTATTATTGCTTTTTACTATTTCTGAGCGCTGTTGTGTTATAGTGTTGTTAGAGAAAGCCTACACCTGCAGTCAGCTGAGAGTTTGCAGAGCATTAATGGAGTTGTCTGCAGAACCTTTTTCGTCTTTAAACTGCATTAGTAACTTGAGAGTAACACTGTGGTTGGCTTTAAGTAGAGTCTAACTCCATTTACAGTGCAATGCAAGGTACGTGTTTAGTTGAAGCAAGCAGAATATTACACCTCCATTGTGTATTTATTTACAGTGTAGCAGTCCCTGTTTTATGTAAATAGGAATGATTTTGTTTTAGCTCAGCTGAAAAAAAATTGCTTTTCACTTTGTGGTGCATTGAGAGACAAACTAATTGGACTACAATCAGTAAAAGGTCCCCTAATAAAAACTGAAGCATTTGTGTTAGAAAGCTTGCCGAGGTAAATTAAGTGAAATATGTTCATCTGAAACACACAAGTGTGTGCGAGTGCATGTAAAGAAAAAAGGAATCTAACGACCCATTTCCTGGTGGTTAAGCCTTGAATGAGATAATAGGCTTGCGGTAGATTCTTTATTAAATGTTAATTAACTCAGGCTTAATGTTGTTGTTTTTTTTCCAAAATTAATGTTTTTGTTCAAATTATAAGTAAACAAGTGAGGTAAGCAAAAAGGCTTGTTTGCCCGTATATGTATACATCTACATACAGTACTGTACACACACACACACACACACACACATACTGTATATATATATATAT